>NC_090931.1:476541808-476795742 GCF_040938575.1 Ambystoma mexicanum
CCCCAGAAGCTGTCACAGTGAAGGCTTATGATGTACCCACCTCCCCAATGCAAGGGATAGTTCAAGCAGTGCGTTGTTAGTGTTACCCCTCAAAATCAAGGGGATACCAAATATTACAACACTATATTAGCTGTAATATTTGGTATCCGCTTCGAAAAAAGGATGGGATGGCTTCCAGAAGCTGTCACAGTGAAGGCTTATGATGTATCCCCAGAAGCTGTCACAGTGAAGGCTTATGATGTACCCCCAGAAGCTGTCACAGTGAAGGCTTATGATGTACCCACCTCCCCAATGCAAGGGATAGTTCAAGCAGTGCGTTGTTAGTGTTACCCCTCAAAATCAAGGGGATACCAAATATTACAACAGTATATTAGCTGTAATATGTGGTATACCCTTCGAAAAAAGGAGATGGCTTGCAGAAGCTGTCACAGTGAAGGCTTTTGATGTACTCCCCTCCCCCATGCAAGGGATAGTTCAAGCAGTGCGTTGTTAAATGTTGCCCCTCAAAATCAAGGGGATACCAAATATTACAACACTATATTAGCTGTAATATTTTGTATCCCCTTCAGAAAAAGGAGGAGATGGCTTCCAGAAGCTGTCACAGTGAAGGCTTATGATGTACTCCCCGCCCCCATGCAAGGGATAGTTCAAGCAGTGCATTGTTAAATGTTACCCCTCAAAATCAAGGGGATACCAAATATTACAACCCTATATTAGCTGTAATATTTTGTATCCCCTTCAAAAAAAGGAGGAGATGGCTTCCAGAAGCTGTCAGTGTAGGCTTATGATGTACTCCCCTCCCCAATGAAAGGGAAAGTTCAAGCAGTGCATTGTTAAATGTTACCCCTCAAAATCAAGGGGATACCAAATATTACAACACTATATTAGCTGTAATATTTTGTATCCCCTTCAAAAAAAGGAGGAGATGGCTTCCAGAAGCTGTCAGTGTAGGCTTATGATGTACTCCCCTCCCCAATGAAAGGGAAAGTTCAAGCAGTGCATTGTTAAATGTTACCCCTCAAAATCAAGGGGATACCAAATATTACAACACTATATTAGCTGTAATATTTTGTATCCCCTTCAAAAAAAGGATGAGATGGTTTCCAGAAGCTGTCACAGTGTAGGCTTATGATGTACTCCCCTCCTCAATGCAAGGGATAGTTCAAGCAGTGCATTGTTAAATGTTACCCCTCAAAATCAAGGGGATACCAAATATTACAACACTATATTAGCTGTAATATTTTGTATCCCCTTCAAAAAAAGGAGGAGATGGCTTCCAGAAGCTGTCAGTGTAGGCTTATGATGTACTCCCTCCCCAATGAAAGGGAAAGTTCAAGCAGTGCATTGTTAAATGTTACCCCTCAAAATCAAGGGGATACCAAATATTACAACACTATATTAGCTGTAATATTTGGTATCCCCTTCAAAAAACGGATGAGATGGTTTCCAGAAGCTGTCACAGTGTAGGCTTATGATGTACTCCCCTCCCCAATGCAAGGGATAGTTCAAGCAGTGCTTTGTTAAATGTTACCCCTCAATATCAAGGGGATACCAAATATTACAACACTGTATTAGCTGTAATATTTGGTATCCCCTTCAAACAAAGGTTGGGATGGCTTCCAGAAGCTGTCACTGTGAAGGCTTATGATGTACTCCCCTCCCCAATGCAAGGGATAGTTCAAGCAGTGCGTTGTGAAGTGTTACCCCTCAACATCAAGGGGATACCAAATATTGAAACACTATATTAGCTGTAATATTTGGTATCCCCTTCAAAAAAAAGATGGGATGGCTTCCAGAAGCTGTCACAGTGAAGGCTTATGATGTACCCACCTCCCCAATGCAAGGGATAGTTCAAGCAGTGCGTTGTTAGTGTTACCCCTCAAAATCAAGGGGATACCAAATATTGAAACACTATATTAGCTGTAATATTTGGTATCCCCTTCAAAAAAAAGATGGGATGGCTTCCAGAAGCTGTCACAGTGAAGGCTTATGATGTACCCACCTCCCCAATGCAAGGGATAGTTCAAGCAGTGCGTTGTTAGTGTTACCCCTCAAAATCAAGGGGATACCAAATATTACAACACTATATTAGCTGTAATATTTGGTATACCCTTCAAAAAAAGAAGGAGATGGCTTGCAGAAGCTGTCACAGTGAAGGCTTATGATGTACTCCCCTCCCCCATGCAAGGGATAGTTCAAGCAGTGCGTTGTGAAGTGTTACCCCTCAACATCAAGGGGATACCAAATATTGAAACACTATATTAGCTATAATATTTGGTATCCCCTTCAAAAAAAAGATGGGATGGCTTCCAGAAGCTGTCACAGTGAAGGCTTATGATGTACCCACCTCCCCAATGCAAGGGATAGTTCAAGCAGTGCGTTGTTAGTGTTACCCCTCAAAATCAAGGGGATACCAAATATTACAACACTATATTAGCTGTAATATTTGGTATACTCTTCAAAAAAAGAAGGAGATGGCTTGCAGAAGCTGTCACAGTGAAGGCTTATGATGTACTCCCCTCCCCCATGCAAGGGATAGTTCAAGCAGTGCGTTGTTAAATGTTACCCCTCAAAATCAAGGGGATACCAAATATTACAACACTATATTAGCTGTAATATTTTGTATCCCCTTCAAAAAAAGGAGGAGATGGCTTCCAGAAGCTGTCACAGTGTAGGCTTATGATGTACTCCCCTCCCCAATGAAAGGGAAAGTTCAAGCAGTGCATTCTTAAATGTTACCCCTCAAAATCAAGGGGATACCAAATATTACAACACTATATTAGCTGTAATATTTTGTATCCCCTTCAAAAAAAGGAGGAGATGGCTTCCAGAAGCTGTCACAGTGTAGGCTTATGATGTACTCCCCTCCCTAATGAAAGGGAAAGTTCAAGCAGTGCATTGTTAAATGTTACCCCTCAAAATCAAGGGGATACCAAATATTACAACACTATATTAGCTGTAATATTTTGTATCCCCTTCAAAAAAAGGATGATATGGTTTCCAGAAGCTGTCACAGTGTAGGCTTATGATGTACTCCCCTCCCCAATGCAAGGGATAGTTCCAGCAGTGCATTGTTAAATGTTACCCCTCAAAATGAAGGGGATACCAAATATTACAACACTATATTAGCTGTAATATTTGGTATACCCTTCAAAAAAAGAAGGAGATGGCTTGCTGAAGCTGTCACAGTGAAGGCTTATGATGTGCTCCCCTCTCCAATGCAAGGGATAGTTCAAGCAGTGCATTGTTAAATGTTACCCCTCAACATCAAGGGGATACCAAATATTACAAGCCCATATTAGCCATTTTATTTGGTATCTCCTTCAAAAATATGGGATGGCTTCCAGAAGCTGTCACAGTGAAGGTTTATGATGTACTCCCCGCTCCAATGCAAGGGATAGTTCAAGCAGTGTGTTGTTAAATGTTACCCCTAAAAATGAAGGGGATACCAAATATTACAACTCTATATTAGCTGTAATATTTGAAATCCCCTTTAAGAAAAAGGATAAGATGGCTTCCGGAAGCTGCCACAGTGAAGGCTTATGATGTACCCACCTCCCCAATGCACGGGATAGTTCCAGCAGTGCATTGTTATATGTTACTCCTCAAAATGAACAGGATACCAAATATTACAACACTATATTAGCTGTAATATTTGGTATCCCCTTCAGAAAAGGATGGGATGGCTTCCAGAAGTTGTCAGAGTGAACGCTTATGATGTACCTACTTCCCCAATGCAAGGGATAGTTCAAGCACTGCGTTGTTAAGTGTTACCCCTCAAAATCAAGGGGATACCAAATATTACAACACTATATTAGCTGTAATATTTGGTATCCCCTTCAAAAAAAGGATGAGATGCCTTCCAGAAGTCATTGCCTGCATTTGGCAGTGCTTCCATCTCCTGTTGTGGGCGCTCAGGTGGTGCTCTCTCTGGTCGTGGGTGACTCCTGTTGATGTCTTGCCTCTGATTCGGCCTCAAGTTACCCTCTAGCTTTCTTTCCGCCCAGCTCCACGCTTCTCTGGGATCCGTGAAATTCACTGTCGTACCGTTGTGGTATATTTTTAGTTGTGCTGGGAACAGAAGTCAGTATTTTATGTTATGCGCTTGAAGGCGTTTCTTGAGTGGGTCGAAGGACTGCCTCGCTTTCTGAACCTCCCTGGTGAAGTCTGGGAAAAAGGTGATTCTGGAGCCATTAAATGTTATGGAGCCCTTAGTTCTGGCCATCTGCAGTATTGCATCCCGATCCATATAGTTCAGGAGCTATGCAATTACCGTGCGCGGCGGAACTCCGGGTATTTGTCTGCCCGTTGGTAAGCAGTGAGCATGTTTAACTGAGAAGAATTTTGATAGGGTCTTGGGAGCGAATAGATCCGCAAGCCATTGCTCTAGGAATATCTGAATGCTCTTGCCTTTGGACTTTTCGGGCAATCCAAGGATCCATATGTTGTTCGGTCTTGCTCTGCCCTCACCCTCTTCCACTCGTTCTTCCAGTGCCTTGAGGCGTGCCAACGCTCCGGTCATTTGGTGATTTACAGTCCTCAGGCTGTCCTCTGTTTCCGATATGCGGGCCTCTGCTTCCCCGGTACGAGCCGTGAGTTTTTGCAGGTCATGGCGCAATAGCGACACCTCAGTACTTATGCCATCAATCTTTTTTTCCATGGAGGTCCTTGAGTTGGCGATAGCATTCATGATGTCTTTAAGGGATATATTGTCATTCTTCGGTCCCAGTGCATCGCCAGAGTTGCCCTGCTGCTGTGGGGGAACTTGGGTAGCGATTGTGTACTGCTCCATTTTGCTCTGCATTGTCGCGTTCTTTGCCCGGTCTTTCCCCATGGTGGTCAAGCCTGTGTTGATTTGCAGTTGCTCCCTTACCTCTCAGCCGATGTTTGTGCAGCTGTTTAGGTCAGTGGGGTGCTTGCTTCCAGTGCAACGATTCGGCAAGGCACCATCCAGTAGTTGCTGTTGGTTCAGGATCTTGTGGATGCTGGTCAAGTGGTTCACCAGAGACACTTGTTCCACCTTCGCAGGTGCACTGTCAAGCGTTTATTACCAAATGGTGCTGTCCGTGACCACCCGGCTGCGGTACTCCGAAGACGGCGCAAGCCTTGGCTTCTATCTTGCTAGGGAGGTGCCGTTGTAATCTCAAACACCTCTTCCCTCCTTTTGGTTTCTCTTACGGTTTATATGTACTGTCCACTTCATGGTTTCTTCCCAGAAGTCCGCTGCGTTATCACCTATGCCCTCTTCCTCTTTTGTTTTGTTGGACTGAGGATTGGCTCGGTCGGCACCTTATCTTTCGGGAAGGAGGTGTTTCTATTAGTCTCAGTTCAAATGTGTGTCTTAGACTTGTACAGTGCAGGTTTGGGGGCCCTGTTGCCGCTTCACGCCACGGACAAGCAGGCCAGTACTTCAGTTGCCTCGTTTCAGTTGTCCTCAGTAGTAGTCTTTGGTCGGGCCGGTGATATCAGTATGTTGTTTTGCTCTCTCAAATCCCTGCAGCTTCTAAAGTGCATGCTGCCAGTCAGGTTGGCGCACCGGTTGTGTACAAGCTCGCCTCCCAGCAGGTGGTCGCCTTTGATAATGGTCTGGGCTCCCAAGGGATTTCAAGTGTGTAAACCACATTTATTGCTGCGTGTTATGGCAGCTAGGCGATGTATTCACAGGATATTAGCCTTATTGGGTTCACCTTGGACACTCAGCACTCAGCCACATCACTACTTTATTGGGAGCTCGGAGCATTGTAGATTCAGTGCGCAGTTCTCATTCCCCTTATAACAGCCATGCCCTCAGCATAGGCAGCTTACCTTCCGTTCTCGGTTGCTTTGTGGAACATGTGTTGCAATCCACATGTCGCGTTCCACTTTCAGTGTCCCTCTGTGAGCGGTTGGGGTCTAGGGATAATTCTGCTGCGTATCATTGTTGGTAGGCAGTTTAGCTTCTTCGCACCATCTCTGGGTAGGAGACGTGTTTGATTTGGGTGCACCCACTCACTCCTTGTCGCAGGCGCTGCTCGCTTCGCTGTTGGCCTGGCCCTCCTGCAACCGGAGCGCCTTCAGGCAGCCTTCCTCAGTTCGCCTGCTAGCTCGGGTCGCGTTGTTCCCCGGGGCCCACAGCAGCTTCTCGCAGCCTCAGATGGGACCGCCCCATCGACCGCTGGGGCAGCCGGTAGGAGCTGAGCCTCGCTGGCACTTGGAGATCCCATCAAGGGGGACCCATAGTGCTGCTCACCTTGTCGCTGCAGTGATCAGGATCGTAACGTCGGCTGGTCCTCTCTGTCGTCCTCAAGCAGGGTTGCTCCACCTCGTATCAGAGCAGGGGATGCCAATGTCCGCCTGCTTTCATGGGCGCACTCGCCGCCTACTCGCAGTGTTGTTTGGGGTCGGGATCAGTGTTTAGTCTTCCTGATTTAGGCCTCAGCGCTGTGATGGTAGTTGCTGTTGCGGGGCGCTTGGTTCAGTGGAGCCTTTAACGTAATGTGCACCTTCCTCTTAGCTCGCAGTCCCGGCGGCCATCTTGTCTGGCATATGAGGTCAGCCTCTTCTGGATTAGTGCAGTGACCCGTTGCAGAAGGGATCCGCCGCTTTTGGAAGCTATTTTCGTCAGTTTAACAACATGAATTGTCAGGATAAAGGCAGGATCTAGCTGGCGGCCTGGGAGCAGCGAGGAATCGCGTCCTCATTGCCCGCTTGCTGGCCACACACCCCACCAACCTTGGTGATTATTAAAGGTAAGGTTACCCAGTATATCGGGTGCTTTGTGTCGTTTACCGTGCGCAGCCCCCATTCAATAAGCCATAAACACATTTGGAGACCCTTTGCACACACCCGTCCATATTTCATTGTGGGCAAGGGGATGTTCAGTGACCAGTCCTCCAGCGGATCTAACAGATCCTTTGGCAGACCTACACCCATTTTGAGGTTAAAATCTCCTCCCCATATGCATTGCTCATTACGATTCCTCCTGTTTAGAAATAACTCATCAATAAACGCCTTGACTTTGGATAACCTGTCTGCCTCCGCCTTATAGGGGCTGTTATAGAGGTTCAAAATGATTAACGGGTCCCCCTAGAGGTTAAAATACAGAGCACCTGTAGGTAGTCCATGTTAGTCTCCACTACCCTAAACCTACAGGTTAGGGACGCTTTAATCAAAATGGTCAGACCCCATAACATCTTACTCTAGCATTTTTTTGCTGAGATCCCCTACAATGTGTAGCCATCTAACAGTGTGGTCTCCAAGGCCCAGGTCTCTTGCAGGAGAATGACATTGTAGGTTATTTTTTTCTTATTATTTTTTTTATTGGTTTTATGAAACAACAGAACCTTCGGAGCAAACATGAAAGGGACTCGTGTCCCTATAAACCTTATACAAAAAATAATAGATCATTCCCTGGCGTATACACCCGCCCCTCCCTCCTCCCCCTCCACCTCCTTTCAAGGCACAGTCTCTGATCGCTGCTTTCACTTATACTGTTCAATCCGTTGTCGACAGGCACGACCGGGCACTAGATCGTCAGCAACGGGCTGATTCCTCTGAATTAAAGTCTGTGTTCTCCAAGTTAACTATTCGGTGGGGCCGAGTCACTGTTCTCTGGGAATTTCAACCTGTACTTTCCATGTTACTAAAAGCATTAAAGAACCCGAGCCATTCAGTCTCTATCAGAACGCTGGATCCCTGTATAGCTTCTGTGATCTTTTCCATAAGATAAATATCCCTGGCCAGATCTTCACAGGAGGTTAAGGCATCATACCGATTAGCTAGCTCAACCCCAATAGTGCGCGCCCCTCCCTTCTGTGGGGTCAATCTTTCTAAATTAGGGTTGGACCTCCAACCCAAGGGTAATCTGTGGCCAAGAGGTGGATACAAAGGCCCCTGTGCGTGGGGTAACTCGGTGTTTCCCTCCTCCTAACAAATTTGCTCAAGCGGTTTCCTGAATCAGCCACCTTCCCTGTACAACCGTAAAACAAATCCTGAGAGACCAGCCTACTATGGAGACTGTAGCTGTTTGGTTTTAGGCCTCTGGATAAATTAGAGTTGACCAAATAACAAACCATCGCTGCATCCGAGAAGGAAACCACTATGCAGTCCCCCTTCATACATTTGGGTTTTTGTCCTACCCTTCCTACCCTTCTTGCCATTAATATAAGGCTTGGGTCAATGCTCGGTCCAATCAGGTTGTTGTTGATCCAATGGGTCGTTTTATTCATTAGCGAAATAGTTGATTCAAATCCACACTTAGGGAGCCCCGGTACACCCATGATAATCCTCATAAGAGGGGCTGCTGCAGCCAGTAAATTCAAAATGCTCTTCTCCAGCCCTCCTATATCCATGTTAGCCCCAGTGTCCCCTATGAAAGTCCTAAAGCTTAAGTCGGACCTCCCACTACCCGTAAAATTTGAATGAACAGTTACTGAGCTTTACTGTGTGGTTCCTGCCTTATCCTTTGCCGGCATCACCAGCCCGCCAACCTCAGTGACCGGGCCAGGATGCTCACCACTCAACCCCACCCCCCCTCGATAGTATCTTACCATTTGGCTTTGCCCCAACCCCACCGTACTTATTTCTGCCACTCTTTTTGTTAGAACTCTGATTGAGTCATCCACGATAGCCAGTGTGTTCATTACCCCAGACTTAAACATCTGCAATGACTCTAGGATGGTCTGAAGGGGCTTGAGCTTTACATCTAGAAGTGATTCCAGCCAGAGCTTATCCTCCTCCCCCCTGGAGGAGGAATTTAGATCCTGACTCAGTTCCTGTCATGACCGCAGCCTCCAAGGAGTCAGGTTTCACCCAACTGCCTCGGAAGCCGGGTCACAACTTCATTTCCAGGCTCCTATCGGCTCCCATAGGGGCCTTATGGACCTTGTCCTGGCGCCAGTGGCGCCAGGCTCATAAGGGGACCCAGTCCCGGCACAGGACGTGCCGGGCTCATGATGCAAGGAATGGTGCTTGGGTGGACCTACCTGCTGCAGACCATGCTGCTCACTCACCTGCAGGATGAAATCCTCATCCATCCATGGCTGGAACTACTTTACCTTCTGGGTGTGGCCAGCACCACTCCCTGGGACTGGATACTGGAACTATTCTGGAAGCTGGGACTTCTTTCCTGGGCGAGGCTGCTGTGGAAGGAGACACCTAAGCACTCCAGTAGGCTATTTAAACCACGCCCGATCAGAGCAACGTGCTTCGCGTTATTCTGCAATAGCAGCAGGACGCTCACCGTGTCAGCTCCAGAGAATCTGCAACTTCTGCATCTAGGGAAGAGAAATCCGTAATCTTACCTTCTGAAATACCATCTTTGTCTTCAGCAGCATCTGAGAAGGGAAAAGAACACCAGGTTAGCACGAGATAAAACCAGCGCAGCACTTACCCAATCCATCGGTGCATCTCAAGCCACGGGCTGCAGCTCTCCATTTTTTGGCACCCTGTGGAAGCAAGGACATTGGTTAGTAACCTTCGTGAAACTTTTCCTACCTGCGCTGCATTCTTCTCGCCTCCGCCGACGCTGCTACTCGCATCTGCAAAACAAAAGGACATCATTAAGAAATACAAAACTCCATCCATACGCACGTGTTTTGGGCAGCTCTCATCTTTCTCACTCCTCGGCGCATTCCTCGACATCTATTTTTCTACCCAGCTGCTTCTGCAACCTGAAAAAGGAAAAGAGACATTAAGAAGTGCTTTAAACTTCGAATTGACATTTCTTACTTACTTGCCTGCAATACCTTCGCATTTCCATCGCTCTCCATTCAAGCAACCGCCGTTCGTGCTGCTAACGACGGCCTAGCTCCAAATCTTCATCCTCTGCAACCAAGAGGCTGGACAATTAACCAGTGAAGTAACTGGCTTCGGCGCCCCTGCACAGACGCAGGATGGAGAGCTCCGCTTTCACCTATATAAGGTGAGCACATTTAGCCTACGAACTACGTGGGGATTACCAGGAAGGGGAGTCAGCTTGCCTGTCAGGCTTATATATCCTATTAACCCCTTGCTCTCACAATTGCAGACACCTCACCCTTCAGATCAAGATCTCAGTGAGGAGAGGGCCTTTCCAGGGTGGCATTCGAGGCCTGCGCGTGACCCTAGAAGACTCCGAGAACCCCCAGCCCAGACCTGCGCCTCCGAGGGATTCAGGTGAGCGCTACAGTTCCCTCTCCGGGCTCCCACCCATATGGCTTTTCACCAATTGATCCGTTACTACACCCCCTCACTGTTAAGACACATAATGATGGGTCCACACAGCGCAAAGTTATAATTAACTATTTATTGAGTTAGTAACAGCAAAGACCCCCAGCCAGGGGAAATCTTCTCAACTGACCTAATGGAATGTGGAGTCCCCCAGATGCTGAGACTCCACATTCCAGGAGGCGATGTCAGTGAACATATTATGACAACAGTAACCAAGTTATGAATGAGATGTATTGCACACACAAGCCCATCAATACATAGACATTTAAATATAATAACTTCTAATATGATAAACTGTAACCTCTAACACTCACCATCTGGTCACCCATCCCTAGTCTCACCCTCTCCCCTTCCACTTCCTTATCTGACTCCGTACCAGGGTGCAGAGGATCCTGAGGCATACACACCCAAGCAACTGCTCCTGTAGAGCAATTGCCTGCACCACTGTGCCCCCTAAGGCCCCCATCCCCTCAATACAACTATTTTTTTCAGTGGTGCTACCTTTGGGATTCCCTCCTGAACCTGAAATAGCATCCCATGTGGCTTTTCCAGTAACAGTAATGCGATTCTCTATTTTGCTGGCCATGTCTTCCAAATATAAATCAAGGGAGCGTTGCAAAAGATGGGGCTTAACCTTGGCAAGCTCCTGGGCTGTTTTAATTTGCTTCGTTTTTTTGCCCTTTCTGTCAGCGCCCCCGGTCTCCGATCATCCCTTGCTTTTCTTTTCACCATGGTGGAAATGCACCTAAGAACAGTAAAATTGAGCAATTATAAAATTGATTAAAAAGAGTAAACATACCGCTAAAACTTCAATGTCTAAATGGTGACTATACAGTGGGACCTTCCGGGATGTGCCAGTGCATAAGAAACAAATGGTAATGGGTTGTTGGCCACAGAGGACCGCAACCGTCCGCGGGACAAATACAGCCACCCACCACCCTGGATTGATAGCTTAGTAAGGACTGTTCGGCTCTAAAGGCAGCCACAACACCCACAGTTACAGAGGGCCACCGGCAGCCAGTCCTCATGAAAAACCTCCAGAGACCCAGAGAGGGGGGACAGGGAACGCCCGATGGCTCAAGGAGCAGCCTTAGTCTGTCTGTCTCCCCCTAACCCCACTCTCATAAGCCTAAAACTTGAAACAGTCAGAGGCATTGGATAGCGATAGATTTCGGCAGCAAATCAATACTCAACCAGTAGCACGGCTCTTGCGAGGGATTCTAGCTTGGCACACTCCTCCTTATCCAATTGCCGGAATAAGTAAATAGCCACTCAGTTGGCTGGACGTAGAGTAGCAGACAAAAGTGGAGGGGAGTGCAAATATATTCACGTACAGTTTTTCAACAGTCCAGCTTTCATTTTCCTGCTTTCGGGTTACAGGTTTTCCACACTCCACTATCATGCGGAAGTACCAAAGTGCAGATGAGTGAGGAAACCCAGGTTATCAATGGAGGTCGGCCAATGACTTACTTGCAGACCTTGGTGACTGGAGTAACCCCCTGCATGCCACTCCACCACGAACCACCAATAACCACTTGTGCCTCCACTTCACCTTTGTGTAGCATTCCGCGCTCATGTTAGGGTTAAATGCTGCTCCTCCTCCAACTCACATGAGCATAGACATCAAAAACAGACTGGAAAGGCTGGCAGTTCCCCACCAATAATCACTTGTGCCCCGACTTCACCTCTGCGCCACCCTCTGCGCTTGTGTTAGGGTTGAATGCTCCTCCTCCTCCACCTCACGTGAGCATAGGCAGCAAAAACAGCAGTAAATGTGCTAATCATCTTCATACCTAGTTTATAAAGGCTGGAGATTTTAACAGCATTTTAAGTACCTCCCTAGGTAGAGCCAGCAGAGTTGCTAGAGCTCTTTCATTGTCTGCACAGGAAATTCACAAGGGCATGTATGATTTTGGGCTCTTAGACCTGTGGAGGACACTCCATCCAAGTGATGGGGAATATTCATATTACTCTTCAGTCCATGAAATGCAGTCACAGTTTGAATGTATCTTAATCAGGACAGGACTGTAACATAGGTCTCGGGAGTGTATTCTGCTCCCTAGGACTCTATCAAAACACCCCCGCTTATTGTGGACATTTCTTCTGCATAGGCATAGAGAATGGAGTCCATAAGGCCATAAGGAGGAGTTTGAACGAGGTAGAGATCAGACAACTTGAGATTGAAATGGATCAGGTCCAGCAATAACATCCTGCTTCCATCTATAAAAGTTCAACTGGCCAATTCCGCTCACTGGCAGATCAGGAGGTGAAATTAGTTTCTGCCCAGATACAGACCCGAAATATGGAGAGGACGGAAGACCTGCCACTTACTAGCCTTACTGTTGTGTTCTGAAAGAGCCATCACCTCTTTTGTTTTGCTGTAGTCACCACGAGTGGGACGGGTATGCCCAGACGTGGGTCCCGTGACTGCTGGGCCGAGAGACCCAAGCGACTCCTCACTGATGAGGCCTAACAAGACCAAAATATGTTTGTGGATGCTTGTGGTCTCATGCAGAAGGGATGTGAACTAGTAGTTCAGGCTAGACTGCCCCTTTTGGGGTGGGACCAAGCCTGATTTGCATATGGTCTTTCGCCTTTTGTAATGGCTTGGCAGGCAAAGAACAATGGCCTGGAGGGTTGCCCAGAGCAATGCCAGTAGTTAAGATTAATTGTAAACCTTTCAGCCATCACCTCTTTTGTTTTGCATTCTGAACGGGGGCCTATCGACATAGCAACCATATTGAACGATGAAGGGACACTTATGTCAGATCTGAGTGACAGTGTATATGTTTCATACTTCTAGCAACACACTGTATGCTAGGAAGAATACACAATTCCCTATGGAACTCAAAGCAAACCTATGCGATAAACCAATTCACAAGTTAAATCAGAGCACCCATACTCTTAAATGCCCCAATCACGGAAAAGGATATAATGAATGTCATTGCAGCGCTAGCCACCGCAAAGGTCCTGGTATCGGATGGTCTAACGGCTGTATTTTTTAACAAATTTAGTCCTAAAGTGTCCATGCACTTGTTGAAAGTCTGGCAAGAAGCTTTCCAGCAAGGCTCCCTCCCTCCTTCTTCGGTGAAGCCATGATTACGCTAATCGTGAAGCCCAGGAAAGACCCCACTAATTGTGCCTCCTATAGACCCATAGCACAATGTGTGGTGGCACGTATCTAGTTGGCAGATATGAACTCTTGTCAGGAAGTTCTGTGGATGAGGGGGCAGATAGAAAAAGGGGGAGGGCGGTGTAAGGAACTCATGGTGTAAGGAACTCATGGTGGCAACAGTAAAGACCAGATGGCCCGAGTGGCGGCCGGCCCAGCTGGCTCCTGCACTTGTCCCCTCCGGTCGGCTTCCTTAAGACCCCCCCACTGCGTGGGGGCTTAATAGTGGGTGTGGAAGTGTCTCCCAGGCTCGAGCGCGCATGAGGTTGGTGCCTTAAGCCCCCCAGACAGGGCGGTGGAAGAGAGGCGGTGGCTTATGACCCTCCCACCCCAGAGCGGGCGGAACCTTAAACCTGTGCCCCACGGACGGTGGGGTCGGGGCAGGCGAGGCCGGCGGTCCGCCAGGCCATCTGGCCAGGGGAGAAGGACCAGATGGCCCGAGTGGCAGCCGGCGGACCAGATGGCCCACGCCGTGGCCTGGGCGGCTGGCTCCTACATTTGTCTCTGGTCGGGTCCCATAAGCCCCCACTGCATGGGGGCTTAATAGTCGGCGTGGAGGTGCCACCCTGCAGCCCCCGGGCGGCCGTTGCGCTGTTCCCGGCCTCGGTTCCATGGCATTTGTGGGCCGCTCCCGGTCAAGTCCAAAACAGGGTGGCGCATGTGTCGAGGTGGCACCCTGAGCGGGGCCCCCTTCCCTCCACTGGGCTGTAGCCGCTCGTAGCGTCCGGCCTTGGGTTCCATGGCGTTCGTGGGTTACTCCCGGTCCTCGGCCCAGTGCCTCCCGTGTGAGGTCAAGTCCAAAACGGGGTGCGTGTGTCAAGGGGCGCTCCTAGTGGCCAGACCCGAGTTCCACAGCGTTTTCGGGTCAGTCCCGGAGGGCAAGGCTTTAATGTGGAGGGAGAAGCTCTAAGGGAGGGCCCGGCTAGAGCTCCAGGGTGACTGGGGCTGCTTCCACCCACCCCCCCGCCCCCTGTCTGGAAGGTCCCCGGGCCCAGCGCTGGTCACGGGGAGCCCCAGCTGGGTCCCCATCGCACCCCACAGGGAAAAGCTCTAAAGGGGCCACGCCGAAGCACCGGGGTGGCTGGAGGGGCTGGCCCCTTGCTTGCGTGCCTGCATCGCGCGTGGCTTAACCATCCCCAAGTCCGGCGGCAGTCTCAGGGAGCCCCGGTGGGTCCCCGTCCCTCCCCGCAGGGAAAAGCCCTAATGTGGCGGGAGAAAAGCTCTAAGGCGCTCTGGCCGGAGCTCGAGGAGGCCCTGTCGGTGCTGTCCCATGCATGCCCTTGGGCACCTGCCGGCCAGCTGTCCTTTGCCAGGCAGGTTTGGGGCCCCACACGCACTTCCCGTCCAGGCCCGTTGGAATGCATGGCCCTACCAGATGGCCGCTCTCCGAGCCCGGCCGGCTGTTGACCATGGACGTGGCCAAGGTGAGGTCCATCAAGTCCCTACTCGGCATGATGTTATCGTGCATCTACCTCGTGTGCCTATGCAGGTTGCAGATGCGACCACTGCAGGAGTTCTTCGACGCCCATTGGATGCAAACGGCGGGCAGCTTCGAAGACAGGATCTCACTCAGCAAGACTTTCCACCAAGCGATCCGTTGGTGGGGCACCCACGCGCATGTAGCGGCGGGCATGGACTTCCAGACCCCGGCACATAGGAAACTGTGACGATGGACAGGATGGGGAGCGCACACCGGAGATCTCCACGCAAGAGGCCTTTGGCTCCCGGAGGTGAGGTCACTACACATCAACGTTCGGGAGCTCTGGGCCGTGCTCTGGGCCCTCAGGTCGTTCCTTCCGTCCCTCAAGGGTAAGGTGGTAAGGGTCTTCACCGACAATACCACCACGATGTTCTACATCAGGAAGCAGGGGGGCACCAGATCCCCAGTCCTATGCAAAAAAGCGCAGGATCTGTGGCACTGGGCTGTTGCCCAAGGGATGTTCTTGGTACCCTTCCATCTGGCAGGAATAAAGAACACCATCGCCGACTCACTCAGCAGGGACCTGCGCTTCTGCCACGAGTGGGAGCTTTGGCAGGATCAAGTGGATCTCCTATTCCGACGATGGGGCAATCCCCAGATCGACCTATTCACGACAGCGACGAACACCAAGTGCCGGAGGTTCGCCAGCAGGTTTCCCCAGCCGTGGAGCATGGGCGATGCCTTCTCATTCCCCTGGGACGCCCTGTTCCTGTATGCGTTCCCTCAGTTGCCGTTCCTGCTGCGACTCATCAGTCAACTCAGACGGTCCTGGTGCAGGATGATCCTCGTCGCACCGGTGTGGCTGAGGCAGATCTGGTTCCTGAACCTTGTGGACATGTCAGTGTCCCCCCGGTCAGACTACCGACGGACGCGGATCTTCTCGCCAGGGAAGGAGGCGCCATCCTCCATCACGACCAAGGATCGCTGAACCTGCAGGCCTGGCTCCAGCAGCACTAGAGTTCGGAGGGTCGATATCCCGGCGGACTGCAAGGAGGTGCTTGCAAAGGCCAGGGCGTCCTGGACTCTCAAGTGCTATGGACACAAATGGAAGAGGTTCTCTGTCTGGTGCCGTGCACAGAGGATTAACCTTCTGTGGATTACGGCCCTTCATGTGCTGCCGTACTTGCTACCGCTGGCCAAGGCGGGCTGACACATGCCTCCATCAAAATCCATCTGGCGGCTATCTCCCGCTACACCAGAACTCCGGGGCGGTCATCTCTGTGGTCTCATCGCCTGGTGGAGGAGTTCATGAAAGGACTGTTCCTGTCGGTCCGGCCGGTGAAGGCCCCGGCCCCGGCGTGGGAGCTCAACGTGGTGCTGACCAGGCTCATGGGGCTGCCATTCAAGCCCCTGCATTCGGCACTGTTGAAGTTCCTGTCGTGGAAGACAGCGTTTCTTGTGGCCATCACCTCCGCATGACGAGTGGGAGAGATGCAGTCCCTCTCCTGTAAACCTCCATACCTGACATTCCACGAGACGAGGGTAGTGCTTAGGACGCACCACTCCTTCATGCCCAAGGTGCCGTCGGACTTCCATCTCAACGAGCCTTTGGTGTTACCTGTTTTCTTCCTGTCGCCTTCGTCGCCGGCTTAGAGGACTTTGCACTCGCTGGATGTGGCTAGAGCGCTGAAGTTCTACGTGGACCGCACAAAGAGTCTTCGGAAGACATTACAGCTGTTTGTGAACTTTGGACCTGTGAACCAAGGGAAGGGTGCATCATGCACTGTCACCGGTTGGCAAACCGACCGTTGCCCGGCTGCCCGAGAGCCCATTCAACCAGAGCGATCGCTGCTACCACGGCGTTCCTGTCTGGTGTGCCCCTGCTGGACATCTGCAGGGCTGCTACGTGGAGGTTGACGCACACCTTCACGAGATTCTACTGCGTCGACCGGGATTCTAGGGAGGAATCCAGAGTCGGCCAGGCAGTGCTGCGCAACCTGTTCGCTTGAAGGTGAGCCTGGTGAGGAGGTCAGAGATGCTTAATGTTGAGTTGTTGAAATGTTCAGCCTTGCCACCTCCCCTGGTTGTGCATGTGTGTACTGCTATGTATTCTTGTATTCATGAGCATGTGGATCCATGCCAGACCCCATGCTGGAGAAGGAACAAGTTACTCACCTGTAACAGTTGTTCTCCAGCATGGGCCTGGCATGGATTCACATGCGAACCCTCCCTCAAACCTCTCTGCGGCTCTTCTCTTGGTCCTACTGCCACTTTACGTGCTACCAAATTTGAAGATGGCTGCCAGAGGAGGGGCTTAGGTAGAGGGCAGTCATTGGTTGGGGGCAGTATGACCCAGAGACCAGTGAATGGTTACTAGTAGAAAGACACTTCAAAAGCGAAACTGAAACTGATTTTTTTCTTTACCAAGGATTCCCAGCCTGACGACGGGGGAATATTCATGAGCATGTGAATCCATGCCAGACCCATGCTGTAGAACCACATTTACAGGTAAGTAACTTGTTCCTTACTTCCCTTGCTTTCTTATAGTTCTTATGTCAATCCAATTGGGAATGGGAAATTCGGACCCGTAGGATACAAGTATATCTCTGCAACAGAGACATTAACACCCAAGGCTATATTACAGGGACTCAAACTTACTTTTATCTCTTATTTGATTCATTTTTTATTTGACTTTTTATTTTAGTAGAATTATTTCAGTACTGATTACATTTGAATTTTTATGTTTTGGCTCCATGGGGTGGTGGTTTAGTTCCCCTCTGCATGTGAGTCAAAATGAATGCCCTAAATGATGACTAGGAGATAAGGTGTCAGGTTCAGTCCTTACCTCTTTGCTTCTTGACTCCTTTGCTGGGAAGAGGTAAGGCCTGTCCTTTCAGGTAGCCTCCATGCAACCCAATTACAAGATATCAGGTAAGCACTACGGCTACCCCGAGAGCCAGGTCCCAGGGGGAAAAAAACCTTGAGGGGGAAAAAAACAAGGTGCTGAGAAGACGTTCCAGGTAAATTTGTTATCCCGGGAATTTGTCTTTACAGGAACCAGGAACAAGTAGAAAACACGAGGTCACAAGGCAAACTAGCATTCCGCAATACAAAACAATTGCAATGCGAGAAGCCTTCTGAATTACCTCTATTTATTTCCGGGTATCAGATATTGCCGAGCACGTGAACGAGATGATGTCACCACGTGGCAAGAGCATCTGGGTGCCATCTTGGATCGGGACGCAATTTGAAAGCGTTTCCAAAATGAAACCTGATCAGATAAGCACCAAGTAGGCGACAGCATGACATAAGGGTTGGCAGAGACAGATATAGAATCTGGCTTTTGTTTGGCTGAACTGTCTTTTGTCTTGGTTATCTGCAGTTAAAACTTTTTGCATCTTGCATTATTCAAATTACCAAACGTTTTTTAGGATCAGACAGCAGGCGACCATTGCCAAACACAGTTGGACATTGCTGACTTTCGCCAGCGTCCAAACCAACCACGGTTGCCTATCCCCAACTCAATCATTGCCAACCATGGCCCATCATCCCCAATCATAGCTAACCATTGCCAAGCATCACCGATCATGGACAGCGATTGTGGACCATGGCCGACTATAGCCGTCTGTTGAGCCAGTAAGATTGTTCTGTGGGTTGAGTCCCCACCACAGAGATCTGAGGATCACCTCTAGACTGCACCTTTTATACTTTCACGGCCTATCAAAGACCTTAAAATTATGAGGTTAATGGTCAAGGTGTACTATCGAAGCGGCAAGAGTACATTTAGTTTATGGAGGGTGTTTTGTCAAAGATTGTGTGAGAGAGACAGGTAGAGAGAGATAAAGACAAGCATTTACCATTCCAGGACCCAAGATGGCATCCTGAAAATCATCATGGAAGGGATAAACACATGTTACAAATATAATCCCCACCTGTGGAACACAAACAATCACTAGGGCATCCTTGAATGGCTTTAATATGCATGCCAATTTATCTGTTTTTACATGCTGCCTGCGCCTGATGTATGCATCTCCTTCTTAACAAATGTATGATATATAGAGCCTATAAGATAGCTAGACTGGTAATTTTGCTGTGTGGAGGATTAATACACTTGCTACCGTGATCTCCATATGAGCAGGAGTAGGTACAATTTTTATTTTATTTATTTCAAATATTTTCAAGGTGAAACATATTCTAATGAGGCCTCACAGCGTTGACAACATTGGCAGCTTCCACGGCCACAAGGTTGATGATATAGGAACAGTTCCAATTTCTAAGAGTATCATCTGGTATGGCAGACTTTGCTAAACCAGGGGATTACACCAAGAACTGCACTAGAAGCAGCGACCATGCTTTAACAAGCTTGTGACAGTGGGTTTTGAAAGGGAAGGCTGTATTAATCCTACTCACTGACAAGTAATCCGGCAGGGCTTCTGTATTGATCTGCACAAAAGAGGAATACATCAGTACAGTACTCCACTCATCCACATCTTATAAACTAAGGACGTGAGACCAAAGGACATGCAGGAGAGAAGAGGTGGCACTTTGCAGCAGCACAACATCTCACTTATCTCCTGACTCAGGGTCTGAGCCCAGGCCATTGTAAAAGGGAGGCAACATAATGCGTGCCTGCTGCACCCATGCAACAAAGCAGTATCCCACCTGTGTTCGGAATTGAGGGCTTCTTACCTGCAGATACTGCAAGGGGTGAGAAGCACAACATGTATACCTACTGTGTTGATGTTTCTGCACAGCATACTGTGTTGCCTGCATTGCTCTGACCCACGCCACAAGGGCACGCCGCTTGTGGTCGAGGAGGCATGTGAGGGTGTCGCAGGGCGCTGCACAGAAAAGCATAGAGCGGCAGGCAGAGAGGTTGCTCCCATGGGGCTCTCCTGCTTGTGGAGCGAACTACACTATGCACACCAGCCAGGTGTGATAGCAGCATAGGTACTTTATGAAGAATAATACTGTATCGTGTTAACAATAACAAGACTATGGGCCTCATTACGGGTCTGGCGGTAACCCTGCTGGTAAAACCGGCGGGTTGCCGCCAGACCCGACAAAAATTACCAGTACCTGATGTCCCGGTAACACCAAGGTATTACATCCCCGGTGGCCGGGAAATCAAGAGCCGGTAATTCTGTTCGTCCCCATTCCCATTGAGTCCAATAAGACTCAATAGGAATGGGGACCACGGAAGCAACGTCACCGTTAATAACGGTTTTGTTGCTTCCGTGAAACTCTGCAGGCGGGACGGCACCTGCCCGCAGAGTCGTACTGTGCCGGTCCGGTAACAACAGTGCCGGTAGGCTTACCGGCACCGCTGTTACCGGGCCGGCACAGTCGTAAATCAACTTTATGTGTAGAAATGCTCATTTCTACACATATCTCTCAGGCATATTACCTCCATGTTCCTCTTCCTTGTCCCAGTACCTACTTTTAAGGTATCAGCCTCTTTGACAGAAACCCTTCAGGTGTCGGCATATGAGAAGGGCCACACAGCTTGTAGATGTTGTTTGACACAGCTTGCAGACTTAATTGCTGCTGTAAACACGCTACTGGTGTAATAAAAATGCTGAAGCCACATCTGCATTCAGCCACTTGATTTATAAGCACTCTGTGTTCATTTCATTGAAGTCCTGTTAAGCACAAGCATTGGCAAAGCCAACAGTTTTGGCTTGTGTATAATATTAGGAACTTGTCGGGCACTGCTTAGATGCCCAGGTACTGCCACCATTTTGCACCTGCAATTACCAATGGGCAGTAAATACCAATATGACTGTGCCTGACAAGCGCCTTTGCCATGCCTGCAAAAAAGGCCAAACTGTTTGCATTGCTAATGCTTGTTGTATCAGTGTGCTCCGTCTTGTCAATGTTCCTGTTGCTGTCTGTCACAGACACACCTTGTACCCACCGACTTTCCCTATGTATTGCTGTTTGTGGTTGTTTTTATTAGTGCCTCTTTGATGGAAAATTTTATTTGAAAGTTTACATTTCTTGATTTATGTATGTAAGGAATCTGTGGCGGTATATGATGAGGATGTAACACTTTGTTGAAATTACTGTTCACGCTCTTTCTTGAATATAACATTTTGACAAAAAAAGTGTAGAAGCTAATGGAGGAAGTCTTATGTGGTGTTTTTAAAGCCCTTCAATCAGGAGGATGGGTGAAATGCACAAGGGTGGTTCATGAACTCATAGATGTTGCACCAGGGACTGTAAAGCTTCATATCTTGATCGGCTGGAGAATACCTGGACACAGTGGCGTACCGAGTGAGGACTAGGGGGGCAGGCTGCCACCCCACAGGCTCTTTTGAGAACCTGACCGGGACTTTCGTCAGTGGGCCACCTCTCCTGTTCGGCACCTCAATGAGGGTGCCCAACGGGAAAGGTGTCCCCCTAGCAGGACAATGTGTGCAGAGTAATTCCTGCTCAGCACAGTAATTGTCCTGGCAGCAGGACACCTTACCCTTTCCGAAACCTCTGGCAGGACAATGTCCCAAGGAGCTCAGGGCAGCAGCAGAGGGGCTCGCAAGTTGCTCTGTGTCAACAGAGCATTTCAATGTGAGCCATTAGGCACTGCTGAGAGGGAGGGGGTAGTATTAGCAGGGACTTTTGTTGAAATGTGCATGGCAGGGAGTGATCAGGTGTGAGAAGGTTGCATAATGCTGCAGGCTTTATGAAATAATGACTATGGCTTTACCCAAGGGGTATATGTTAGGCTCACATTAATCTTCATGATGCTATTGTGACTTTATATGCAGGATGGGGGCCATAAAACCAAATCCATCCTCTTATTGCTCAACATATTTCTATAATGATGTATAGTTAAAGTTAATAATGAAAGGGTTGTTTCTTATGTAATGTGCTTTGCTTCCAAGGCATTGCTATAAATAAAGTATTATTTAAGCACATGAAATGCAAAGGGAAACATTAATAAATATCTATATAAACTAAAACTGTGAAGATGTGCTCAGTTGTTTAAATTGTCCACATCCCGGTTTCACCATTTAACCAGTGTGTGATCCTGGGCAGATGTAATCAGACTGTGTCTTATCTGCAGCTCTGTAAGTGATTCACTTCAAAGCTTTAATATATCATGCTGTTATTTTTTTTTAAAGCCTGACTTGCTCCATATATTACAGTGCAATTTAGGTATTTACACAAAATTATTTGCCATTTGGCTTGACAACTTATTCTAAAGTCAGTTGCATGGCGCCTTCAAGTATCAAAGACTGATGATGCTCCTTGCATGTGCTTTCTGTGAAGTGATGTCTGTTGGTGCAATCCATATGCAAATTAGTTGATGTGCATATATTTTGCCCCAGAGTGCCTGGACAGGGCTCTAATAGATGAGTTCCCTGCATCTGTAATGATTCTGACGTTTTATTTTTGTTGTGTTAAAATGCGAGATGCCACTAGTAATGTTACCAAAAAAATTGCTTGGGGCAGGGGTGGGCGGTTTGTGGGCGCGAATAAGACAACCTGGAATTGCCCCCCCACCACATCTTGCAATGTTGGATACTCCACTGACAGGACAATAGGCTTTTCATAAGATGTAACTGTCTTGTTATTACCACAAAGCGCAGCTCGACATGTCATGAACTGTAAGGAGTAATTAATGGCTTCTGTCGAAGCCTCGTATTTTAATGACAAGTTAAAGTTCATGTAATGCCGAGCTTCGTTCCATTGTGGGTATAGATTAATCACTGTTTATTATTCTGAGAGAAAGCTTTACATCAGCGGCTTCCTCAAAGACAGCCTCGCGTTTTAATGCAAAGTTTTCTCTCAGAATGAACCGTGTTTTATCTTTACAGCAACGGAGGCCGCTGGGGCGGTGCTCTGCTGCTTATGTCTGTGACAGCTCGGAAGAGGGGCCACTGCTCAGGCTTAATGCAGCCAATCAGCAATGAGCCGAAGACAGCCGACTACCAGGGGATACCGGATCCGTATGGGATACCAAATATTACAGAACACCGGCAAACAGAGATCCAAGTATTTCAAATGGCTATGATGGATCCGCTTTAGCTGATGGAAACAAAAGCGCGGTAGATGTGGTACATTTCGCCATAAAACTACTGCTGAAATTACGCGGTGTAATACTACATGGTGTGCAAAGCCAGGGAAATACATTGGTACAAATAGACAACGGACTTGAGGAGCTGGTAAACACTTGCCCCGGGGGGCAGGGAGGGTTTGTAACTCCGTGTGCAGACCCACCACCGGGGGGGGGAATCGTCATAGTGAAACTGACCAGGTAAGGATGGGACCCTGTGAGGCCTCCTAATGGATGCAGCGCTGTATGAAACATCGAAACACATGACTAGAAAAGAATGAAGGCTCGCAAAGAGGGCCAAAGATTGCTCCTCCATTAACCAAAATGTCATTGTGGACGTAGAAGTCCCCAAGCCCCTTTTGCCAGAACCCCTGAATTCTACAGCGATATCACAGGGAGCTGTTTAGAGAAAAGTGTTAAGAAAACAGAGGCGGGTGCCTAAAACCGCAGGAACACTGACTAGCTGTTTGTTGGATGATGGCAGGCTTCAGTGTCAAATTGGGCCAGGTGTGGGTGTATGTGAAGTGGCGAAAAGCAATCAACCTCCGGTTCTAGAGGTAGCTGAAAGCACCCCATTGCAACAGGTGCCTGTGCAGTCCACCGACCAGCCGAAATGTTTATGCGGCCCCTTGCCAAAAGTGGTGAGTACTGAATGAGAAGGTGGTACACCCCTGAGACACCTGGAAGAAAAGATTCTTACTCTGGGGAGAGGTGCTCAGACCTTCTCTGAGAAAAGAACAAATAGATCTGATCTATTACTGATGTGCAATAAAGTTCTTGCATTAAGAGTCTTGTCCTCAGCAGACTTTAGCTTTGTAGAACCAATGAATCGTGAATGAGGCAACTACGTCAGGGTTCATTGTGTCTTGCCTGAAGTTTCGGCACTTATTCGAGTGCCCCAAGATTCCATCTTAAAGGTGGGGTATTTGGTGGATGCACCTTCTCACGCTCGTAAGCTAGAAAAAGTGCCAACTGAGCTGTTCTCTCAGGTGTTAAAGGGAGCACCTGGTAGTTCTTTACATAAGAATACAGGGGAAGACCAAGTACTTCAACCAAGTATAGATGACGCCCAGGGATAGGTGTGGTTTAAAAGACTCTTGAAAAAACCTACAGGAAATCGCATGAACAGTAAAGCTCATAACATGGAACACCAGGGGACACCATCATTTTGGGGGGAAAAGGGAGTCGCTACCATTTCTTTGTGAACATGATATCTTGTTTTTGCAAGAAACTTGGTTAATCAAACTAATCCAGTTTGAAGGGTACATGGTATTTCAAAGATTGGCAGCCAAAGGCCCACGTGGCTGTCCTTTTGGGGGATTGATTTTGGCAGTCAAACAAAGTCTGGACTTGGAGTGTGTGAAAATGTTATTGGAATCAGACAAAATGTTGGCTATAGAGGCAAGGGTTGGAAGTGGTAGAGCTTGCTGTCCAATTTTGTTGATAAATGTATACATTCCGCCAGCAGTGGTAAACATGGAGGCAGAGCACGAATCCCTGTGTAATAATTGGTGGTGACTTTAATGCACGTTGCAGGGACCTTGATAGATGTGGTACCTACAAGGCGGTCCATACAATCTGCGTGTTAAAACAGAGAGTTAATGCAAAGGGGGCAAGCTGGGTATCCCTATTGAAAGAATGGGGATTGTTTATGTTAAATGGAAGAACTGAGGGTGGCCGGCTGGGGAAGCCTACCTGGTTATCGAATAACAAATCCTCCACCTTAGACTACCTCTTGGTTAGTAATGAGTGTGCCGTGATGGTTGAGTCACTACAGGTGTGCGGACCAAAGTAAAGTGATCACTCCCCGCTGGTAATGGTACTCAATATGGGTACCATAGGGAAAAAACAAACAGGTGGGGTGGGGGTAGGAGTGAACAACGCCAGAAATCGGATAAGATGGGCACAAAGAAACATTGGTAGTTGTGTGGACCTTGAAATGTCTTTACAAACATGAGCTGCACAACTTTGCAATGTCCAGTGTGTCCGATATGGGTGATCGATTGAGTTTGCTAGCCTATTCAACTGGTTCACTGCTGCAAAGAGAGCTCGTGGTACACCCCTACAAGCATAGAAATGTATTTGACTATGAAGGCCAGGTTGCAAAAGGAATATGCGTTGTAAAATCAGAAAAGAAAAATGGATCGGTGGGTCTATTGGAAACATAAAAACCACTACAAACAATGGCTTTTAGGACGGCGGGGAAAAATAAAGAACGACCATTGGCAGAACATGATAATACTGAATGTGTCATGTGTCGAAAAAACAATAGGGAAATCTGGCTCCAACTGTCAAAAGCAAAAGGGGAAAAATAATTGAATATAGTAAACCCGATCCCGGCAGCAAAATGGGTTAAATACATTGAAACTAAACACTTAATGACAGGAGCAGGGACTTTTGACCATACCCCTCTTAAATTTTGGCCAGTGCAATTCACGATTGAAGATGTATATACAGCAATTGTTCATCTTTAAGGTTCTCGTGCAGCAGGCCCAAACGGGCTCTCAAATGTCTACTTAAGGCAAACCCCTCAGAGTGGGCGGAACTGCTGATGATACTCTTCAAAAATGTATGTCATGAGGGGCTATTACTGAAATCTTGGCAGCGGGCTATCCTACTGCCAGTGTATAAGAAAGATGATGGGGATGCACCCGAACATTATCGATTGCTTTCCTTACTCAACGTGATCGGAAAGCTTTTTGCCTCCCTTTTCCTGATTGAATTGCAGAAGTGGGCAGAAAACTAAAACGCCCTGCATCCCTCAAAAACATGGTTCAGACCAGGGTCATGTACAGCCCACAATATCAGGCTGCTGGACTCAGTAATCAAGAGTGCCATTGGGCAGGAGAGCCCATCAGTATATTTACTATTTGTAGACTTATTAGCTGCCTTCGATTCAGTGAACCGCTTGAAACTGTGTTCTAAGCTTCCTAGATTGGGTTGCCCCAAATGGCTCTTAGATATCGTTACCCAAATCTATAGTAATACAAGTGTCCAGATTAAACTGTACGCCTTAGGTACACTGACGGAGGAGGTAATGACGAACAGAGGGGTAAAACAAGGCTGCATATATGCCCTCCTGTTGTGTAACCAGTTTCTGTCAGACCTTCCGAAGGTGTTAACATCAGAGGGGGGTTGCTCAGTGAAACGTGGTCCAAACATGGTGAGATGCAGACTCTATGCAGATGACCTGGTCATTGTGGACCGACACATTGGTGGCTTTAAGGCTACATATATGGCTCTGATTGACTATATGGTTAAAAATGACCTGGAAATGAACATGCAAAAAACAATACTAATGGTCATAGCCGGTGGTAAAGTGCATAGGCTAAATATTGAGTTCTGTATAGGAATGCTGGAACAAGTAAACAGTTACTGGTACCTGGGACTTGAGTTTTAATTTTGTGGTAACTATACATAATTGAAACAAAGAAAAGAAAGAATGGGCAATTAGCACACAATCAAAAGCTTTTCTGGCCAGTCAGCAGTCTATATCCTTGGTGGAATAATAAAACTATACAAGCAGAGCTTTGTCCCAGCAATCCTCTACGGCTTGGATGCTCTTGCCATGAGTAACCTGACAAGGATACATGTCCTCGAAGGGCATTTCTGGAGGGAAAGTCTTGGCTTGCCGACAGGGACTACCATGGCGCTCCTTAGGCTAGAACTGGGATTGACATCATTAAGGGCCCAGGTTATGATGCGTCAGGTGTTGTTGTACATGAAAGCTATGAGCCGACCTAGGTGTGCACTATTGAACACCTTGGGACAAAGTTGGTTGTGGGGAACATATAAAACGAAGGGGAACAGATTCCAGTGTATAAATGAGGAATGCTTCAAGCTGATTGACTGGACACCTGATTTTACTCGGGGGAACCGATTACGAGAAAACTGGGATTGGGTAAGTAACTTTGTCTCTGTGTGAAAGTTGAAAAGTTGAAATTGTGTTTCATGTGTTAGCCACACATTTCTAAATACAGAGCTGCACCTTGTAAAAAGGCCATTGGTCAGGGACTTTAGATTGTGATTGTGCATAAACCAGCTACTATTCCTACGGTAAAGGGAGTGTATACCCAGAGCCCCGCTGAAAAACAGTTTTGTTGCATCTGCAAAAATGGTAAGATACCAGAGACATGTGCTGACACAATGGGCCTAATGCTGAGTTTGCCGGTCCGGAAATAAGGGTGCCAGTAAGCTCACCGGCACTCTTGTTTCCAGACCGGCAAACTACGGGTTTGCCTACCGGAGCCGCTGTGCCCAACAGGTCTGACCCTACTGGGCACAGCGGTCATGGTGGGCAAAACTGTCACAGAAGTACCGCCACCGTTAATAACGGTGCCGGTGCTTCCGGGTCCTCACTCTCGTAGAGTCCTGTGGGACTCTATTGGATTGGGGATTAACAAAATAACCAGGCCTGACTTCCTGGCTGCCGGACTTGTAATAGCCCGGTGGCACCGGGAAGTCAGGCGCCAGTCCATTTTTTACGGGTCCGGCAGGAACCCGCCAGTAGCAACGGCAGGGTTACCGTCGGACCTGTAATGAGGCCCAATGTCCCAAAATGTGCTCCTGGTACATGAATCTGCTGAGTGACTTTGTAAGCCAGTACAACGCTATTAAATTGGACGTTTTTCTGGGCCTATTGTCTGAATACCTACACAGAGAGGGTCCAGGTGTATAGAGTATGGGACAAGGTCAAATTACTGCTGGGCTAGTCGTTAAGTCATAGGTGTATAACCAAACTTTCTGTGAGAATTGTACAGTGAAATTATAGGCATAAACTCTGGGTTTGAATGACTATTGCCAGACCTACGAAGAGATAATGATTATCCTACCAGGCGTAAAATGTCAGTAATATATATTATGGGTAAAGTATTGTGATATTGAAGACCCAAATGTGGTGTATAGGAACTCAACTGTGTGGGTGTACTATGAATTAACCACTGCCACGCTACCCTATTGTGGCAGGAGTAAATAAGAAGGGTCAACGTAGTGTTGTATCATATGTTAATATCAAACAACCTAGTGGTCATTATGATGACATTTTAGAGAAATTTTAGTTTATTTTAAATGAAAATAGGTATATGTGAATTATGTAAGTGATGAAATGTAATAAATTGTGATAACGTATGTTTAGTGTAGAAAATATTTTGTAAAAAGTTCATTATTTGAACTAAAAACAAATAAAATGATTATTATTATTACTTTACCATATTGACCAAAGTGACTGTACATATATTTTACATAGTGCGTGTTTGAGTGGTGATATTACTATGTTTTCCATTATTCACTTGTGTTTGTTCTTGGGCCTAATAAATTACATATTTTCATATGCTACTGTCTAAGGATAATTCTTGGTGTCTAACTCTGTGTGTTCATCAAAGACCTCAGATCACCACCACTCCTCCTGCGGCTTAGCCTTGACTGCTCTCCAAGCTACAGTGAATTGGTCTGGCGATCTTCCCAGAAGTGTTTCCTGGTTCACTAAACCAGGGTGGCCTCCTAAACATCTGTTCACCAGAGCAGAGTTTAGAAATCGATTTTAACATATATTTCTAAGAATATTATTTCCTTAAGTTACTCTTCATCAACAACACAACTGGTAAACAAAACAACGTGGCTATGAATCTGTATCTTGGTAGGATACCTGGTGGATTCCCTTGCCAGGGTTTCACTCCTCTTCTCTATATCAACAACACAACTGGTCAACAAAACAACTTGGCTGTAGTTCTGTATATTGGTGGACTACCTGGTGTACTTCCTTGCCAGGTTTGCACTCCTCTTCTCTTGATCAACAAAACAACTGGTACAAAAAACAACTTGGCTGTGAGTTTATATCTTGGTAGGATACCAGGTGTACACCGTTGGCAGGTTTTCACTCCTCTTCTCTATGGTTTAACACAGCCTTTTGCTAGTCCTGATATATGCTTCTCAGGATCTCGTTAGGTAATGTCTTTCATATACACTGTTCAACTTGTCCTTGCCTGGTGTACTTCCTGTGTGAAACCTGAGGGTATTCTCCAAAGTAGACTGCGAGAATCCTTATTCAGGTGGCCAGGGAAGGGCTAGCATCCCCAGATCCCAACCCTGGGGGCGGACGAGCGAGGGAGGGTCACCTGGCTGGGGGAGCCCGGGGTTATGCTCTGGGGAAGCTCAGTATTATACCGCAGAAAGGGACGAAGGCGAGGAGGACAAAGTCCCTTTTGGATTTTGTAGATTGTTTCACATATACCTCCCTTCGACCCAAAGAATGTCCCATATCCAAATCCAACGACCCCTCCATATCTGATAAATCCACTAAGAGCCCAAACCCTGTTGCACTCGAAAACCACAACTCCCAGAATTCCTGTCTTCCCATTTCCTACTCAAACACTCCCAATCATTCTTTTCCATGTCCCTCTGATAATTTTTTCCCGAACTCCAAGTCTAAGTTGACAAAACACTACCATTCCCACAATCCCCCCTGTTTATATCACGATAATAATCCCGGTCTTTCCTGTTTGTTTCATAAACCCTACCAATCTCACCCTTCTGAGTTTACCAACCCCCCCTAGTACATGGGCTATAATTCCATATAACACCTTTTCCCCATTCTACCCTGTAGGATACTTGGAAACTCTACCACCCTCCTTTTCCAACACTAACACTTTCCCATACCGTGAAAAACAACGGACTAACAACAAAGACGTTTACCTGACAGGTTCCAACACCAGGGTCAGGCAGAGTCAGGCAATTGACCACAGCCACACACACCTTATGGCCCTTTACCCTCCCCACAGGGATAAAAGGCAGAGCCTAAGAGCACACTCCGAGCAAGGCCAAATGCACGAGGAAACAGTTACACCAAACCGGCAGTTCAAATGGAGGTGAAAGGCAGCGAGACCTGGGAGGATGATGAAGGGGGAACTGTAAAGACCAGAGGGAGGTCTGTACTTCCGCTCTCTATTTGGTAGAGGGGAGGCACAGAGGACCCCTGCCAAGATTCTCTATTACGGTAGCAATGGACGAGCAATCAAGGCATAGCTTATCAGGAGGTGATGTGAGCTGGTTCTTAAGTACAGTGTTGTCCCCAAGCACCCATGAAGGAATGTCCACACACTGTATCGGTTTAAAACACAGTTTTTAAATAATTAATATTCAAGGTCACGAACAGTATCACGATAACTAACTTTGTACTCAGAAAGCAACAATGGTAAATATATACAGTTCTAAAGTGATACCACTAACGTTATCAGATTTCATTAAAGTGCATACGGTCAGAATGGCACACAGATCAAAATAAAGAGGAAACCAGCAGTAGAGAGAGGAAGGAAAGCAAGATGGTTGAACAATTGGCAGAATACTGGCCCCAATACCCTGACACAGTTCTGTGTGGAGATCCCCCCCACCTGGGCAACCTGTAGAATAAAGATACAAGCCCAGTCCATATATTGTTCACACTGGACTTTCCAATAGTTCTGCAACCCAAAGTACCTGGCGTTGTAGCGTTCCGCGTCGGGAAATCGACGGCCCTTCTTGAGTGTCCTCCCTTTCAGGCAGGAGTCACGGGTCGTTGAACGTCCGACGGAGAACAGGTCGAGCTACGACGATGAAGTGGCTGCGTCGTTCCTAGCGGTGCTCGTTGACGGGGGAGCGTAAACGGCCTGCAAGGAAGAGGTGTGCGGGGCACCTCAGTGTCGATAGTTCTGGACCGCAAAGAGTTTGAAGAACTGCGGCCCAGCAAGGGCATCGAGTTGTCGGCGTCTCTGTGGTCTTTGGGTGGCGTGAAACCCACCGGTGGATGCTCCTCGGCACGTCGACGTTCAGGCCTTCTCCAGCAGGATACAGCGGCGGCGATGCGGACGAGAGCATCCTTGGATTCGGAAGTTCTTAGGCAAACGGAAGCACGGCGGCTCCAGTCACCGAGGGCGGTTGTCGACAGTGGCGGACAACAGTCCGGGCGCTTCTCCTTGGAGATCCGCAGCAGTCCCCGTATCGGGTCGGCAGCCTGTCGCAGGGAGCTTTGGCAAAGATCAGCTGGTGCACGATGGTCCCTCGTAGCTAGGGAAGAGGGCGCCTTACCAGGTCCTCTTTGGGTCAGTCCTTGAGGCACAGCAGCTTTCAGATTGCTAAGGAGAGCAACAGCAATTCTTCTCGTCCAGCAGGGCTTCAAGATCAAGGTTCAGTTGCTCCAGTTACTCGCCGTAGTGGGCTTCAGCTTCTGAACACGATTCCTAGCAGTGAGAGGTCCCCAGATATACTGTTGATCTCGCATTCATTCTGCTGGGTCACACTCAAGCATCCAATCACGACTAAGGGCATTCAGGCAGGCAGCCAATCAGGCACATAGTGCATTCAGGCCATTCACTTCTCTCCAGACACTCACAACAAGTTATGTGTATTGGGACAAGTACCGAGCCATTCAACACTCCATACTGCATTCATACCGGTTTCAGGCAGGGCTGTCTCAGGCATTGTGTCAAACACCAGATACTAGACACCCACACACAGAATGCGCCTTTGTCACACACTCCATTCACCCAGGTCCCACACACAGTCGTACCCACAACATACGGTCGTTGAGAAGGCTCCTGCCAGTTTGGTCAGCACTTCCCCACAGTACCATGTATGGAACTTCCACCCAACAGCCAGTCATGGGAAAGGGACAGAGGCAGGGCTTCCCGGGACTTCGGGAAGATCAAAGTAACGGGGGATGGAAGGCAAGAGGCCATGGGGGCCATTTTGTCTCCATCAGGAATCTACCGATTCCAATGACAGGGCATGGGCATCCCAAAATGGAGGACGCTTAGGGCACCAGTCATTTCAGCACGGAGCTGCCACTAGCCCGTTCCCTGTTCTGTGGGTCGCACACAGGTGCCCAAAAACATAAACTAGGGGCACAGGGTTGCACCCCTACCCATGGGTGCCATAAGGGTATCTTGAACTCCTGCACGTAAAAACATGACAGAACACATGATAAAAAGCAGTAAAGGACAAGGATACGGAAGCCCTGTCGCTCCGATGCATTTCCAGTATCACAGGAACCACACTTGCCCTTTGCAACTCAGACTCACAAAACCTCCGAAAAGGGAATTACAAGACCGGGAAGTACAGCTGACGTGTGGAGTGACCGATGTCAAAGGTGCACGTTGGCCTCCTGCATTGATAACACAGGCTGGGAGGCATGCTAGCTACCCTAGTACCGTCCTTGACTCAGAAGCAAGCCAAGCCCGAAGACCCGACATAATCGGTGAGTCTGGGGAAATTGATAGCAAGCTAAATCGTATTACATCCAAGGTTGCAAGTGGCAACACTAGATGAATGCAAGAACTTGAGAACAAAGAACTTATGTGTGTTTGAACTTTTGAGGAACACCCAGAGAAGGGCCAGCTGCAGAATGGTCAGGGGCCACAGGAGTGCTCATTCAAAGGACTCTTGCTTGCCCCTTTTTGAAACTGACAGGTACCAGAAGGCCCTAGGAAAGAGCGGCGTGATGTGTCATCGTGGTCCTACAAGAGTCACGTCAAATCCCTTGTACACTTGAAAGTTTCGGACTCCTTAACCAAGAGAAAGGTAAGGGAAGTGAATTCCACATCTGGAGAAAATAAAGTGAACTGTATATTTGGCAAGTGTGACCCGGACAGAGGGATGCCAAAGAAAGCTAGGAACAGGGAATTCAGGCTTTCTGTTGAAACGAAGCAAATCACAAACTGTGATAGCAAATCATGAACTATGTTTGTAAAACTCAAAAAGGAGGAGAGCATCGACACTCTCCCCCGAACCACAGAAGCTAAATGGATTCGACCCTCCCACCGTGGTTGGCACAGGCACCTGATGTCAGGACCACAGGTAACCATGTGGCAGCCAATGGGGGGAAGAGAGGTTGTGGATAGGAAGGGGGAAGTTAGGAAAACCGGAAAGAGATGAAGGGTTAACATGATTGGATAGGTATGGGGGAGTAAAGGGAAAAAACATGCACAATGAACCTGTTCACAATCTTCCTAGACCTGATTCTACCTGCCACCTCCCTATACTCCTACCTACTGTAACCTAAACCCACCATACAATAATCATACACTTTATCCCTGTTGCCAAGTGGATTGAACACAAGACATATGTCGGGAAACAAGATGAGGCATGAAAACATGAATAACACTAAGCAAGCAGTATGAAACTCACAAGGGAATACTTCCCTTATCAATACACAAACTCATGGCCTCAAGGGCAAAAGAAAGCGAAACATGACACAAACATAAAGCAGCGTACTGGCCTGTAGCATGGATGGCCCTTGATAATGTCCTATGAAAATAGTGCGTTTTAACTGAGCACGCACCCCCGTAACTCAAATGAGAACCTGCTTACTGTAGCAGATCCATCACCCTTTTCCTCCTCCACTGGAGTCAGAGTGTTATAAATTAAACAAACTAACACCCCCAGCATTGGATCTCAATTGCGAAAACAGTTAAAAGGGTAATACCTGGTCTTCCGACACATTGTTAATGCCAAAACAATGAGCACGCCAGTTAGCTTTAGTTCCGGAGCCCCACGGAACTACCTGGACAAAAAAAAAATAGAGCAGAGACAAGGGAAAGCATCCGTCACCGCCATAGCCCTTGGGTAGTTCCACAGACCATTCCTCCAACGTTCCAGCTTTACCTTACGTGTCTCTCTTAAACCGCTGTAGCCGCCCATGCCGACTCGCAATAATCCGCACCTGGCACGGGCGGGCGACGTCCTAATAAGCCTGTGATAATTACACGCAGCTGCATGCGTGCGTGCACAAGAACTACATGCCTTCCTATTACTGCTGGGAATTGTAATGCTCCTCCCGCTCTGGCCCGTTAGCACCTTCCTCGCCCCAAGTGTCCCCCTCTACTCCAACCCCCAACCCTGACAGTGTTAAAGGTTCTTGAATATTGCAAGCTGCAAATAAAAGGCCGCAGTGAACCCGGTTGAAGATTGTCAACAATGTTGTTTGTTTTGAAAAAAAGACATTAAAGCTCCTGAAGGTTACGAGCGATATTTGAGAGGCCGCAGTGAACCCAACAGCGTGAGGCCCATTTTGTAAAGTTGATCAGAGCCTGGCGGAGGGAGCTCCTGGGGTGAGAAGCAGTCGCCCAGAGGTGCAAGAATACCGAAGGAATTATTTTTTGTTTGTTGTTTTGATCCATCTGGCCTTCTAAGGCAAGAAACTTTGCAGAGAAGAGTTGTGGCCCCTGAAGGTTCTGGTATTTTTGAACTAGGAATTGTGAACCTTGTGCTGGAGAGATCCAGGGGTGTTCTGTGCTCAAGAAGTCTCACCTTTTCTCGTGCTAAAAAGACCCAGCAATACCATCCTGACTTATAATTTTGTGAACACTTCTGCCCTTTCTGGTGAACATTATCCCACACTCTTTTTTTTTTGTAACTTAGTAGTAAGTATTGATAATAGTTATTTTTTGTATAAATCCTTTTTTATTTGACAAGACGCCACTAGGACTGCCTTATTATTATTTGATGGTTGTAGCTTGCTCCCATCTTAGATTTAGGTTTAGATTAGGCTTTTATCTCACCTATTATAAAATTCAATAAACACCCTTGAACTGTGTTCACTTGTGTCTGTCTTTACTGGTGCCACCATGAGTTCCTTACATTCCCTACCAGGGATTTCCCCTATAACTACACTTGCAACTGCCTGGTATACTCTCCTGCGAGGGCGTTCTTATATGAACACACTTGCAACTGCCTGGTATACTCTCCTCCCAGGGCTTTCTTATATGAACACACTTGCAACTATGTGGAATACTCTCCTGTGAGTGCGTTCTTATATGAACACACTTGCAACTGCCTGGTATACTCTCCTGCCAGGGCTTCTCTTGTATGTACACACTTGCAACTGCCTTATATACCATCCTGCCAGGGCCTTTCTTATATATTTATTTTCCTGGCACCTTTAACTTGCCTGGTATACTCTCCTGCCAGGGCTTTTCTCATGAAAGCTCTCTGCACACTTCCAAACTTAATAGAGTCTTATATGTGCTTTATCTTGTATCTGTTTGCTATACTATCCTACCAGGGCTTCTCTTATATGTGTATTACATAGACTAACAAACTTGAAAGTCTCTTACATTTGTTCCGTTCTCCCTTTTAAATCAATGCTCACTTTCTCTTTCTCTCTCATGTTTCATAAACAAGTATTCAGGTTTGGCATGGTTGCCAATATGCTCCAGTGTCCCTGCTTCCCTTGGATGGACTCACCGGCTCTTGCTGGCATATTCTGTTTCTCCCACGGTTAGCCGATGCGGTTGTTCTGTGTTTCCTTCCTTCTCGCCGCCTGTGTTTCTCGGCTTCTCTGCATCTCGTGGTTCCTGGTGGGCTCTTCTGCATCATTTCGGGAATCAGTAAGGCAGAGGCTGCCTTCCAACACCATCAAACTCCCAAAAGCCCTCTGTTGGATTGTGTCATTCCTGCACTGTGTTCTCGCTCACGGTCAGCTTCCCTTTTCCTTGTCCTCGTGCCAATTGGATTCATGGAACACTCTCCAGCCCCACAGTCTTTTGGTCTGTACCGAGTGGAGCAACGTTCTTCCATCAGCAGTGCGCCTCTTTCATCTGGTTATCCTGTTAACATTTTCCAGCCGCAGGTCTGCGCTTGCAACAACTAGAGGCAAGCTTGTGTTCTGGGCCTCCATTGATCTATATTACTCGGTTTATCCTCTTCATCACAGTATTCTTGTATTGATGGGAATGGAAGTCCATTCTTATTGACTTGCATGTAAAGTCTGAGTAAGTGTTCTCAGTGATCTTTAATGGCAAGTCAGTTCTGGATGATTTATAGGTAGAGTCTGAGAAGGTAAGTCAGATTTTGTTGGCTTGCATGCAGATCTTGTGTAAAGGTTTTCAGTACCCTACCTGGACGGATGGATGAGGGGCGGTAACAATATGGCATTGGGCATGGATGGGGTATCTTCAAAAGAAAAATGGGGATACCATGTCTCGTCTGATGATGCCATGATAGTGATACCTTCCCGGTAGCTTTCTCCCCCCATGTGATCTTCCCCCATATAGACACAAATAGGGTCAGGATCAGGTAGCGGCTGCTGTCCACTGGCCACATGGGGAGAGACTACCGCCGGGAAAGAGGTGCTGACACCATCAGATTCATCACAGAAAGTTTGTCCATTTGAGGAGATCCAAGACTCTCGTTTGTATGTCAGAATTTGTATGGGTTTGTCACTGCAGGCCGTATTTCACATAACACAAGGATAAACCTGCCTTCACAACCTATCTCTGGAAAGGTTTATAGGTTTTGGATGAAATAATTAAACACCAGGTTTCAGGGTATTTAGGAGTTGCTGAAACCGGCTGAGGTTTCACAGGAAGCGTATACAGTGAGAGAGAAAGGTTCTCATGAATCAGATTAGTTAAATCTAGGTTTCTAAAATAAGGCATTGAACTGTCTTGTTAAATAAACACCCCAAATGTATCAACAGGTTACAGATCAGAGATACCTGCAAGGGCTGTTGCAGCCCAAAAGAATGAAAATGGGACAGACTATTGTTGAAGTAATATTACCTATGTGTTTTATTTCCTACATTGTGACGTGCATTACATGCAGCAAACACAAGAATTATAGCAGGAAATGTTACGTCCATCCAAATTTGTTTCTCCCCACATGTCTGCTGGTCGACCCCACAGGGGATCTAGAGTGTATTCCGACCTAGCCGTTCACAGATATACCATTGCTTGGAACACTGTTACTTTTAAGGAACAAAGCACTTGTATGGTGTCACAACTCACTTCCTCATCTGAAGTTGGTAACTCTACTGTTGCATTATCCTGGTCGCACAAGGAGAGACTTTATGGTTGTTAACACAAAACAGGAGATTTTTTACAACCAACCTATATTTGAAATGAAATTAAATATTTTATTTATATCGCGCTGGTACACAAGTGTTTCAGAGCGCGACCAGGGAAAGGGAGGAGAACAGGGGAGAACAAAAACAACGTTCTTATTAGGCCCAGTGACATTGAGAATGCACAAGTTCATGGAGGGAGAAAAAGGGGTAAAGTGCATGGAAGGGAAAAGAGGAAAGTGTGGAACAGAATAAATAAATAAGTGCTAGGTTAAGCAGATAGGGTGTATCTGATAAGTGCAGAAGAGAAGTGGGTGGGAGACTGCATGGGTACAGATACAGACCCCAGTGCAGGAGGTGGCCAGGAGGCAGTGCACGAGGGTGGCAGGGTGAGCAGGTACCTGTGCCCGAAGGACAGAGGGTGGCCAGGTGAACAGTGCCAAGAGAGAAAACAGATCAGCAGGGGAGGAGAGTGGAAAAGGCAGAAGCGAAGAGGAAGGTCTTGAGGTGCTTCCGGAACCGGAGGTGGTTCTCCTCAAGTTTCAAGGTGGCAGGGAGGCTGTTCCAAAGGGAGGCCCCTGCCAAAGACAGAGATCTACCCACAGCACGTTTCTTTGAAAAACGACTGACCCTGAGGGAGTTAGAGGTAGAGGAGCAAAGGGCTTGAGATGGGAGGTATTTACAGAGGGATAGTTGAAGGTATTTTGGACCCAGGCCCCAGAAAGCCTTGTGGACAATGCAAAGGGTTTTAAAGTTAATCCTTGCATCCAATGGGAGCCAATAAAGCGAATTCAGAGCTGGAGCGATACAATCCCTGGGCTTGAGGCCAAGGACAAGTCTTGCAGTCCTATTCTGGATTAGTTGAAGAGGGCGGAGAGTGGAGGCAGGAAGATTTAGAAAGAGACTGTTACAGTAGTCCAACTTAGAGAGAATCAGAGCTTGGGAGACAATAAGCTTCTGAGGGAAAGAGAGGAAAGTCAGAGTACCTCTGTGGAGGTGTAGTAAGAAGTTTGATTTTTTTAGAGATGTCAGAGATGTGTGCAGCGAAGGAGAGTGTGGAGTCAAGGATGACACCAAGGTTCTTGGCCTCGCAAGTAGGGGTAGGAGGTGGGCCAAGGGAGGCCGGCAAGTAATTGAGGGGAAAGGATGGAGCAGGTGTACCAATGAGGATGATCTCTGTCTTGTTGGCTTTTAGACAAAGGTCGTTGGCGGCACACCCATTTTGAATGGCGATTAGGCAATCAGAGATGACGGAAGCAGAGGAGATGGCTGAAGGAAGCCTGAAAATGAGTTGGGTGTCTTCAGCATAGCACTGGAAATTAGAACAGAACAAGGAAATGCAGTAGGCGAGAGTTGCCAGGTATTGGCTGAAAAGCCATGGCGAGAGTTTAGACCCCTGGGTAACACCACAGGTAGAAAGGGAGATAGAAAAGACCCAAGTTGAACCTGGGAGGGTCGATCAGACAGGAAAGGGGTCAGCCAGGCCAGAGCATGATCAGTGATGCCCAGGTTGTCACGGAGACGGTTGAGCAGGGTGGTATGGTTGACTGTGTCGAAAGCAGAGGAGAGATCAAGTAGGATAAGGACAGAGGGAATGTTAGAGTCAAGGTTGGAGAGCAGAACTTCACGGATGTTCAGGAGAGCAGTTTCCATGCTTCTGGCCACTCTGAAGCCAGATTGGTGATCGTGGAGAGAAACAACGGAGTCAGAATGAAGGTTAAGCTGAGAGATGGCTAGCTTTTCCAGGAGTTTACCCAAAAAAGGAGTAATGGAAATTGGGCGATAGTTTGCCGGACATGAAGGATCAGCTGTAGGTTTCTTAAGGATAGGATGAACCAGGGAGTGCTTCAGAGGGGAGTGGAAAGATCCAGTGGCAAAGGAGAGGTTTCAGAAATCGGCACGGGTCAGAGCAAGGGCATCAATGTGGTCCTTAATGGTTTTAGAGGAACAGGGATGGACCTGTTTTGATGAGGCTTTCATAGATCAGACTTGTCTAGCAACCTCATCAGGGGTGAAAAGAGGAAAGGAGGAGAAATTGGGTGGGGGGTAGCTGAAGGCGGGTCAGAAGGCAGAGAAGGAGGGGGGAGAGGGAGCGGAGGAGAGGGTGGACAAGATGTCCTGTGTTTTAGAGCTAAAGCGAGAGGCAACAGCATTGCAAAGGGCCTGGGAGGCAAGAGGCGGGGTGGAGACTGCAGCAGGATTGACCAGCTCCTTACAGATTTTAAAGAGTTCGACCAAATTGTTAGATGCCGCAGAGACACAAGCTTGAATGTGGACTCTCTTCTTGGTGCGGACAGAGAGTCGGTATTTGGAGCAGGCAGCAGGCCAGTTTGTCAGAGGATGAACAAGAAGTCCATTTCCTCTCAGCCGCCCTACACTTCCGTTTAAGTGTAGCAAGGTCAAAGTCATACCAAGAATTGCACTTGGCTTTGGACTTCAAGCGGATCCTTATGACAGGGACAAGAGCATCAAGAGTAGCAGAAATGGAGGAGTAAAGCAGGGCCAGGGCTGTGTCAGGGTGTGAGTCAGACTGGGGTCGAGGGGGGGACGAGAAGGTGGCGGCGAAAGCCTCGACTGACACACGCTTCATGGGCCGGATGTCCGAGAAGGTGGGTGGCAATCTTGGGGTAGGCTTGGCTTGAGGGGAGGGGATGGAGAGATGAGAGGAGAGGAGGTAGTGACCACTCCAGGAGAGAAGAGTGGTGAGGGGAATAGAGAGAGGGAGGCCAGAGGAGATCAAGACGTCAAGTGTGTGACCAGCAGAGTGAGTCGGGCCAGAGGGAGGATAGAGAGGGAGAGTGAATCACATAGATCACGAAAGAGCGCAGATGAGGAACAGGGAGAATCAAGATGAATGTTGAGGTCACCAAGGAGGAGGAGTTGAGTGGTTGAGGCTAGGAAGGAGGAGGAAAGGTCAGTCCACTCTGAGAGGAACGGGGTGATTTGACCAGAAGGACGGTAGAGAGTAGCCACAGTAAGAGAGTGGCTAGGAGAAAGAGAGAGCCTACAGACAAGGCATTCGAAAGAGGAGTAAGTCTAAGTAGGGACAATAGAGGCAGGAATCCGGGTGGGTCTGGGAGGGAGAGAATCTTGTAGCCGTCAGGAAGGAGAGTATCAAAGCACGTGACAGAGATGACAGTGAACCATGTCTTGGTAAGACAGAGGACATCAAGGTCATGTTCTTCAAGGAGGTGGCAGATGTCAGAGGAGTGTTTCACAGCAGTGCGAGAGTTGAGAGTGGCAAGGTGAAGAAGGTTGCCAGCCTTAAAGACCTTCCGGGCGGGGTACAAATCAGGGGTATGCCCTGCGGAGGTGTGGAGGTAACTTGGAATAGGACAGAGGAAAAAGAAAAAGTGGGCTGGGTAGCCAAAGGAGGATAGTAGGGGACAGCTGGAGAGGAGAGAAAGTTAATGAGGCGAGGGAACTGCCTATCAAAGTGGAGGAGATTGGCCTGAGGGCCTTGCGCCATGATAGTGCCATTTAGGTAGACATTAATGATGACTTTGGAGAAGTCAAGGAATCCATGAGGACATCCCAGCGGGTGCTAACATTAATGGTCACATGAAAGCTATTTGTGTATGAGACAGCAGGAGACATGTGTGAACTGGCGAATTAATGTTTCACTTATTATGTGTTTACAATAACAGTTTCTTTGCAATATTGGCTGTGTTTATCCAGGGGTGTTTTTACCAACAAATTGAAAGTGTTGTATGTGGTTTTTCTCTTCACATGGAATGTCATTGAAATATGCTATTTGAGAGACCACCAGGGGGTGCAGGCGAAATGACTGCCTGAGTGCACGTCTCCTCATGAGCCCGAGATTTATGGCAGGGGAGCAGCGCTTGCCTAGCCTGTAAGCAGTCCTACATGAACAACCTCGTGTTATAAGGTGTCAGCCATTCTTATACCTAACCCTGAGTGGAAACGGAACCTCCTTCGCAATAACGGGGTGAAAACGGGAAAAGCATGCAGCCTGTGTAGCACCACCGACAGCAGCTGCTAGCGCTCGCCCGCAACCCCCCTCCCCCCCTTCCCCCACCCTCTACGCGGGCCCTCTGCCCGAACGACAGTGTCATGCCTTACCCTCGCACCCCGTTATGAGGCAAAGCGGGGGATTAGAGACTTTAAAGTCCTGGCTAATGGAGCGAGTTGCAAGCTCCTCAAGAAGCATTTAGCAAACGGGAATGAAATGGAACCAAGGGCGTATGAGCTCTAAGTTCTAAGACATTGGGACAGCCTGCAACACGCATCCCCACCACTGAATTCACCACATACCCTGACAGAGTGAAGTCTCAGCACAGAACCACAACACGAAACAGCCAGGGGTGCACAAGCCCCCTCCCCATGAGACCACTACACCCAACACCCCACAAGGAGGCAAGCACACTCCCAGAGGTTGCAAAGCACTCTGCATTGGTGATACCCCTTCGTAGAGGTCAATAAAGGCACCGCCCATGGGCCGACAGACAGGTGGCAGTTGGGAGACTCTCATCATACCCCACTGCAACTGACACAGGGTGAGTGAGCCCCCTTTGAACAGGCTCTTACCTCACCAGAATTCCCCCCGGAGAGGTTAGGAAAACAGTGAGGCCCACTGAAGGGCCATTCCTTCTGGCTAACTGGGGAAAGGACTATGAGGCCGGCACCCAGCGAACACTTTCGAGCAAGCAACGCATTCCCCCCTACAACCCAGAGATTACAAGAGTTCCAAAGGGGGAATATCATGATGGCAACCTCCCAATCCCAGGAGGGCCCCTTTATCCCGGGAGCTGACCAGGACACCTCGACAAAAGCGGACATTCACCTCCTGCTCTAAGAAATTGCCTCATTCAGAAATAGCAGGACCACAACAGTCAGCGCACTTCAGGAGAAAGTGCATTGGATTGAGGACAAGATAGAGGCGTTTGAGAACTATCAACAGTCCGTGGACACTGTAGAGATGAAAAAGGAAGGCTAGTTCCAGGAATTGGAGCAGAGAAACCTAGAGCTAGCGGCCAAGATCGATGACCTATGCAATAGAGAGAGGAGAGCAAAAATCCAGGGCCTCAAGGAAACCCCCAATTAGACACCTGCAACCCTATAGAGGCGAGTCAAAGATCTGATAGCCGACCTCCTGCCCTCACCTCTACTCCCGGAACTGGAATGCGAAAGAGTTCACAGAGCAGGCGGCCCCCCGGGAGGCCCACGATCAGTGTTGGCACAGTGTCACCACTACACGTACAAAGTGGAAATCGTCAAGCACGCAAGGGAAAGAGAGTTCATAGACTTTGAAGACATAAAAGTCCAAATCTACCAGGACCTGTCTGCCACCACTCTAGCCCAAGGAAGAGCCTGCAGACCCCTAACTTCCTGGCTGTGTGAGCGTAACACAAGATACAGATGGGGCTTCCCCTTTGCACTTCTGTTTGACTACGCTGACGAAGAGTACAGAGTGGTCTCGGGAGGAAGCAGTCGGAATATTGAAAACCCTGCAGGGAATAGAGGGCACGGCAGAAGGAGAAGAAATGCCGTCCTCATCAGAGCCAGTACGAAAACCAATCGGACCTTGGCCGCAAAGGGGCCGATGCAGAAAGAGGCTCAACACCCCCCTGAATGGAATAACCTAAGGACACAATCTTCATGACAAGTGGGCCTTGGAGGAGCCAATGAAGCTTTCTACTGGCTGCAGGAAAGAACATGCTCCATCCAGTTATCATGGGAGGAGATTTGACCACCATGACACTGTAGGAGGGCCTTTCTCTCTTGCCCCTCGCCCCTCCCAGGACCCACAGCATACCAGTAGCCGGTTTGGGCACATGAGAACGTTGTCAGCATGCACTCCCGCTCATCATCAGTGGCAAGTAGCAGTTAATGGACAATGGTTTCTTGGGGCGACACCCGCTGTGGGGCCCTGTGTTTAAACCTATGGCGTCTCCAATGTTCGGGAAAGTGTTTTCTTTACCCTGTTCTTTTCTTTCTTCTCTATGGGATGGGGCGGGGAACCGGGGGGTTTTGGGGTTCCAATCAGGGTAGGAGAAGGGAACACAAGAATTTGACCTACCAAGAGACTGACACGCAGATATTAAACCATGTTGAGGCAAGAGACACACGTAATTTAATACCGGATGCACAGCGTTCCACAGCAGGGCCACAGCAGGTAAACAGAGGCTTACGAACACGCATAAGGAGACACCACAACCAGCTACATGGAAAGCGCACATTACAATACACCAATGGCAAGTGACACCATTCGCATGGGGTCCCTAATGTCAAGGGATAAAACTAACCACAGAAGAGATCCATGTTAGTTAGAGCATATCAACAAGCTAAGCTGGACATCGTATTCGTCCAAGAAACGAAATTCAAACACAAGGAAGAGTTCACTCTAAGTGGACCTATATGAGCCTCAGACCAGAAAAGAAGGGTGGAGTGTGTATCTTGCACCGCAGAACTGAATATACTGGATGATATCCTTACGCCAGGTAGGCCACCAAAAGTTCTGTTTCACCTTAGCTAGGGTTTTGGTGATCCTAGGGTGCCCTTTGATCAGTGAATCATGATAACCTGAAATAATATGTTGTTGTAATTCCTTCTTGGGTACATATAGACGATCCTTAAAAAAGGGTATTGTTCTCCTTGAGTTTGCCATGCAAGGAAAACATCAGGATTCATTGTCTGTTGAATTTCTTTTCGTAGTTCTGCTTGTGTTAAGGCTGTCGTGATACCCAAGAGTATGTCTTCAGGTATAATGGGTACTGGTTCTGGAGTTGTATATACCATTTCATCAATGCCCATGCGAGATAAGGCATCAGCCTTTCCATTCCTGACCCCTGGTCGAAATGTGATTACATAATCATATTCAGTGAAGAAAAGGGCCCACCGCAATTGTCGCGAGGACTGGGCCTTGGCTGTTTTGAGATATTGCAGGTTTCGGTGGTCCGTGATGACTGTAATGGTGTGTCTTGCCCCCAGAAGGTAGTGTCGCCAGGTTTTAAAGGCGGATTTGATAGCCAGGAGATCTTTGTCAGTGATGGCATAATTAATCTCTGGAGTTGAGAACGTTTTTGACCAGAAGGCCACAGGATGTAGTTTTCCGGTTTCTGTGTCTCTCTGTGAAAGGACAGCCCCCATTGCACTGGAAGCATCAGTTTCAACGACATAAGGGAGGTCTGGACGAGGATGTCGCAGGATTGGAGCAGAGGTAAACCTTTGTTTAAGTTCCTGAAAAGCTTTTTCTGCTTCTTCGGTCCAAGCAAACCTTTTATTGTTTTTTCGTAACAGTACTGTGATCGGGGGTACAACCTGAGCGAAGTCTGGGATGAACCGATGGTAGAAGTTCGCAAAGCCCAGCATGCTTTGTACCACTTTCAGAGACGTCAGTGATGGCCATTTCAAAATGGCATCTACCTTGTGCATGTCCATTCTGATGCCTCCTGGAGTAAGGATAAAACCAAGAAACTCTACTTCGGTGACATGAAAAAAGCATTTTTCAAGCTTTGCATATAAGCGATGTTGGCGGAGCTTGGTGAGGACTGAACGAACGTGCCTGATATGATCTTGTTTCGAGGCTGAGTACACTAAGAAGTCGTCTATGTACTCTAAGGCGCAAACGTCAATTAGTTCTCTCATTCATGACGTCATTCATGAAGTATGGAAACGCCGCCGGAGCATTGCATAACCCGAAGGGCATGACTTAAATTCATACAAGCCGTATTTAGTACGGAAAGCGGTTTTCCACTCATCTCCGCTTCTGACTCGGACCAGGTGGTACGCTCCTCGAAGGTCCAATTTGGTATAACTTCAGGTATCTTTGACTTGGTCTAGCATCTTAGGGATAAGTGGCAAGGGGTAGCGGTTCTTCACGGTGATCTGGTTTAATGCGCTGTAGTCAATACAGGTCCTCAAGTCCCCTTCCTTCTTCGGTACAAAGAACAAAGGACTGGCTGCCGGGGACTACGATGGGCGGACACATCCGGTTGCAAGGTACTGGTCTAAATAGGATTTCAAATGAAGGTTTTCTGGTTCTGTGAGAGCATAGATCCTGCCGCAAGGAATTTGTGCACCAGGAACAAGGTCGATCTGACAGTCATAGGGCCTGTGCGGCGGCAATGTGTTTGCTTGGTCCTTTCGGAATACATCCTGGAAATCGTGGTATTCACTTGGCAAGGTATTTGTTACTCCCAGGGTTGATACTGTCGCTCCGGGAGTCATGGAGATACAGGCGTCGGGTTTCTGCTCTTGATAATAGCAGGCAGGGGAGCAGTCGCCGGGAAGGTTATTTTCAGTGCCCGCCAGTCTATCAAAGGGTTGTGAGCAACTAACCATGGCATCCCTAGTATTAGCCAGAACTGAGGTGCCTTGATGAGATCGAACGAAATAGACTCCTGATGTCCATCCTGGCACAGCAAGGTTACCCCGGCTGTGCACTGGATTACTGGTCCCGAAGCAACTTCTGTCCCATCCACGGTGGTTACCTTGTCCATGGTCGGCTTGGAACATAAAGGAATCCCCATCTCTGCTGCCAGCTCTTGATCAATATAATTTCCAACTGCTCCGCTGTCGATGTATGCTTCAACGGAATGCATCCTTGAGGACCGTTGGTGGTTAATTAGGATCACTGGTATTGCAAAGTGCGAGGTCAGCGACTCTTTCTTCTCACTCGACAAACTGACCTCTACGTTTGCCGAGCTTGGTAGTTTTCCGATTCCTTAACTTCATCCTTTTCTGTGTCCCCGACTATTCTCCTTGGGGGTTTTACTGGGCAGTCTTTCAGGAAATGTCCTGGTTTCCCACAATACAAACAAAGCTTTGTTGTCTTCTTTTAACCCGCTCTTGTTTTGTTAATGGAGGTCGTATCCCTCCGATCTGCATGGGTTCTACAGCGTTTTCTGGCACATGTGATGTGTTGTCCCTTGGTCGAACATACACGGCCCGAGGGTCTGTTTTAGACTGGTCTGCTTTTTGGTCCTGCAACCGGTGGTCTAGCTGCACGACCAAATTTATAAATTCAGTACAGTTTCTGAGGGGGGATCAATCACCTGTGTTAAGACATCCTTTAATTTGCCTCGTAAGCCTCGATGGAATAACGTGGTTCTTTTGTTTTCTGGCCACCTAGCCTCAGCAACCAGTCTATTGAAGATAGCAATGTACGTTAACAAGTCCTGATTCCCCTGTCGAGGGATAAGAGTTTGTTGTCTACTGCTTGTTCCTGGGTATGGCGAGCAAAAAGGTTTTCCATTTCTCTATGAAACCCCCGAAAGTCATGTAACAGAGGATCACCATGGGTCACCAATGGCACCGACCAATCCGCTGCACTACCACTCAGGTATGACAAAACAAAAGCTACCCGAGAATGGTCATTTGGAAATGCTCCAGGCCTACAAAGAAAGTGAAGGCGACACTGATTTATGAATTCTGCATACTTCCGTGGGTCGCATGAGAACCTTTCTGGTGGTGCCTGGGGAACTGTTCCAGGTAACCTGATCTGTACTGGAGTGGGGGTAGTGGATGGTAAGGTGGGGTTTTACATCAGTGGATTGCTCCCAGGCAGAGGAGTCTGTCCTGCCTGTGATTGCAAGAACTGCCTACCGATCTCCTCAGTGCGATCCTACTACTACTAGGTCTCTCCGGAGAGCATTAGTCTCTTGTCGGGCAGAATGAACCTCCCCTAACAATTGGGCCAATTGGTCCATTTCCGATGTCTCCATGGAGCCCAGGTGGATTAGTTATGGTAGGCTTTGCGTTCTGTTACGCTCACCTGGTATCCACAGGGATGCCACCCAGCCGGGCTGCTCGCTGGTATACTTCTCAGTGGTTCCCAGATGTGGTCTGCGGGGAAGATTCTGCCTGAAAATACAGGAGGGCTGTATTCAAGACTGGCCGATCGAGGTAAGTATCCTCCCTCCACCCCGTATGATTTCAGCCCCTCTGGGCCTTCTCCCCACCTTGTTGTAGAATTAGGCGTGCTCTCCGTCCAGCCTTCTTTGCAGGGGCGCGTTGTCTTTCATGGGCGTGTACGGTCCAGTTACTTCACTGACGCCGGCCCGTTTGATGTCTTTCAGGTAGGTCTTATTGCTGTTTTTTTGTATTGTTGTTATTCATGCATGCCTTTCTTTGTTTAGTAATGTCTCTTTTCTCCCTTAGAGATGCAGAGCTTCAGCGTGGCGGACTGGCTTTGTTTGGCCTCGCTGGTAAATGATGGCGCGTAATGAGCGCTATGATGTGGTAAGTAAGCGCTATGCGCAGCGCTGCAATGTCTTGCCTTTGCTAACCTGTTTTCCTTAATTTCACATAGGTCGCGGTGTTCTCCCAGCACGTGTGGAATTTCCGGAGTGATGCCAGCCGAGAGGCGACCAGCCAGGTAAGCCTTTTGAGCAGTTCGTAGTTTTACAATGTCTCTAATGCCTTCTTTAATGTTGTCTTTACCTTCCTCTTTCAGGTCCTTTGGTCTGGGAGGCGTGTGGATCCAAGGAAGTTGTTCACAGGAGTTGCGAGCGGATAAAGATGAAGATTGCAGGTAAGATGCTGCTGCTAATGATGTTCCTTTTGTCTCCTTGCACATTCTGCTTCTCCGAGGGTCGTGGGTATAGCTGGACACAGTGAGCGTCACGTTGTAGACTGCAAAGTATCGCAAAGCATGTTGTCTTGTTCGGGTGTGGTTTAAATAGCCCCAACAAAGTAGTCCAGGTAAAATAGTCCCTAGGCCACCACACCCAAAACACTATACCGCATAGCTTAGTTCCTAGGAGCCAAGCTATGTGGATGCCTCCATGTTGGCTGAAAGCCTCAAATAAAGTAGTTCCCTAAACACATGTCTTTCACGGTGTATGAGCCTGGCGCCATAAGCGCCAGCACTGGCCCCAAGAGGGCTTTTGAAGTGGATGCCAGGCCTTAGGGACCCGAGTCCTGATCCCACCTGGCCAATGGGCTTGCCGGTGGGGATTTGGGACGAGGGTCATGACATATACAGAGCAGTCTGGAAATCGTCCATTGCTGTCCAATATAAAATGCATAATTGCAGAATTCTTATGCAGTGGCACTTGATTCCCCAACGTCTGGCCAAAATGTACACGGGCATAACCCCCTATTGCTGGCGCGGGTGCGTGCTAATTAGCACATACTGGCATCAGTGGTGGGAATGTCCTTGCATGCAATCCTGCTGGAAAAAGATCCTGGGCTGGATTCACGAGATAGAGGGCATTCATAGGGAACTCAACCCCTCCTGATGTTGTTTGGTGTGGAATTTATCGAGGATCAATACTTAGTCCTCCCACAGATGCCCAGGAACCTATTGTTAGTGGCTTGTGTCTGTGTCACAATAAAGTGGAACGGGAGCGCTTTACCCACCAAGTTAGACTGGCTGCGCAAAGCGAAAGAGATTTATAAAATGGAAAGCCTCACAGCACTGCTCATGGAATCGCATGCACACATAGACACACAATGGCTTCCCTTCTTAGAATTCTTTAAAGAATCAAATAATTCTCCAGCGTCAATCCCTGACCACCCAGATGCCCACAGGACAACGAAATGAAACTGATAGAAAAGGGAAAGATAATGCAAGAAAAATCGGCTCCCCCTCAAAGGAATTAATTCCATGCCTTGTCCTGGCCAAGACCTGCCCATAAATACACGAAACACGAAACACAAAGTCCCAAGTCCCAAGCCTGCTCTGGTGCTCTCGGTCTTTGGCCTCTTCCATTCTTTCTGTCCTTTCCCGTGTTGCACCTTCTCTTCTTCTTTTCTCCTTGTCCTCTTACAGGATCACCGCAGGCAACGGATGGCGATTAGAGCCCCTGTGCAGTGCCTCTTTGCTACCTGATATGATTGGGTTTGGGGTGGGGGGAGTGGGATGGTAAGTGGGGAGTGGTTAGTAGTTTACCAATACTTTTTGAAAATTGTTCTATTTGATCACGTGCTGAGTTGATATTTCATGAGAAAAATTGATCACAGTAAACATACACTTTAGAAAAAAATGTCAATATGCTATTTAAGCAATAGAACCTGAGGAGGGGGGCATAACTGGCCTGGTAATGCACTACCTCAGAGGGTTCTAATGCTACTAGTACCCCGGCACATTGTACCAGGTTACTAAGAGTTTATTTTTCTCGAGTTGAGAAACAGCATGTAAACCGTTTCTCAACTCAACAAAAAAAATGCAAAAAACATGGCCAACATGGATCAGGGAGAAGGGACTACATATAATCCCTTCTCCCTTTCCATGGTGGATATTTTCACGCAGTGGAGATGCACTAGGAACAGTACTGTTCCCGGGATCAGTGAGGGACAGAGCAGCGCAGGTAAATAGGGTGGGTTAGGGAGGGAGAAGATATGTGGAAAAGGGGGGTGAGGTGGGTGGAAGGGGCAGGGGACATGGCAGGAGCGCTCTTACCTTTATTCCCGGCGACGGACTAATGGCTGCCTCCCGCTCTGAGGCTGCTCGTAGCTGGGTCTTTCCCGTTGTGGTAAAGACTCAGTTCCGAACCTCCTCATTGACTGGGAGGCTGCCACACCCCTTACCGGGTACTAATTAACCATTAAGCACGGTGAACCCTACTGTGTTGCGGGTGGGGACTCTGAAGAAGGGGAAAGTTTATAGTTGTCTCTCAGGAGACACTAACGACAATACTGCTTTTGGGAACCATGGTCATCTCTCTGGTGTTTATCCCTGTAGAAATCTTAGTAAGATTGTTTGCTCACATTTCTTCATCTATTTGGAGGATTTCATAGGTATTTTTTCTTATTTCTGTAAGGGTGCAGAAGGAGGAGACTGACACACAGGTGGCCTGGTTGTGGGCATTAACCTTTATTATACCAAAAAAGAAAGAGAAACCTTACCTCTCCATAAATCTAAGAGCAATTTCCCTACCTCAACTAAAATACTAAGGATTCAGTCAGGATGTCCAGGTAAATCAAGAGTCCACCATCCTGTGTCAAAACCCTGCTTCTGTCACTTACACTGATAACTAAACTAAAGAGGTAGTGAATCTTCTTGGTCCAGAAGAATGACTCCCTTCTTCTGGACAATGTATCACAGTTCCAATTGTAGGTGGAACCTTTACCTAAGGGAATGACCCCCTTCCCCAGGTCTCAATCCCTTACCCAGGTACAAAACAAATGTTCCAGGTTGCAATGCCAGCAACTTTTCTCAGTTCAACTCAAAGGATAAAGTTCCAGTTCAAACATCAACATTCCTAATTGCCCACTGTTGCCTCTTCACTATTGGGTTCCTGGGGAAATGCCTCCCTTCTCCAGGTATCTTCTAGGCTCAATTACCAGGAGAATGACTCCCATCTCTAGATTTCTGGCTCTCTGTGTTTTCTTAACATACAGCCAGGATCAATGACTCCCTTCCCCTGGACTCTCTCTTGGCTTGGTTTCACAATTTCACAACACCAGGGGAATGACTCCCTTCCCCTAGCCTTCCTTTGCTTTATGTCACAGCGTGCACTCCGTAGTGCCTTTGGCATAGATGGTCTTTCTGCCATTAGAGTGCCGTCAAGTTTTTTCATCTGAATGTGCAGTATCGCTCTAGTCATTACCAACAAGGCTGCTGTCAGATCAGATTTACTCTCCCCGCCAACGCAGAACGGCGCGTTGCAACCCAGACTTTCCTCTATGGGTAAGACACTGGCGTGCATTGTGCCTCCTTGTCCTTTTGAGCACCTCGCTCACCCCTGTGTTTCCCTGTACCTAGTCCCCCTTTGTTGGGCTACAGCACCTTTCTCTATGTTTCTCTCGTCCCACTGGTTCTCTAGGTCGCTCTCTCTCAGCTCTCTCTGGTTCCATTACTCCTTCAATCCTCCTGTTGTTTCTGATATATCATTTTGACTCTTGGTACATGCACCCTGTCTGTTCCTTCCTGGATAACCTTAGTGTCAAGACATATTACGCATTGTACTTGTTTCCTTAACTTTACTTGGAGAGCCCTGTAATTCTTTGCTATGACTCTCCAGGTTTTTTTTGCCTTCATTGGTCTTTTCCCCCAGCCCGGCTGTAAAGGGGGAGTAGCCCATAGTCCGCCTGTCCCACCAGGCAGACATAGTGGCTTCCCTCCATGACAGACCTTACCTCTTCAAAGAAAGAAAGACATCCAGAAAGAAGAAGAAGGGAAAGAAGGAGTTGAAGAAAAGATCCCCTTCTTCAAGCAAGGAAGGATCGGGTGAGGAGCAAGGGGATTATTCCGACAGCTGTGACAGTTCACAATGCCAAGAAGACAATGTAGCCACCGCTGAAAAAGTACAGGAGCTGGTCGCTATGGTCCAAGAACTCACCTTCGAGGTTCAAAATCTGGAGACCATAAATACTTTACTAAGACAGTTGGTTGTAGCCAGAGAACACCATCCTTACGATCTTCCTACCATGGGTTTAGCCTCAGGTAAATACGATGGGTCTCCAAAGAAACTAAAAGAATTCATCAAGGCTTGTATGGATCACTTTACCTTCCGTTCTGGAACATATGCTTCTGACCACACTCGAGTAGGGTTCATGGTATCTAATATGATTGGCAACACCCCGGCTTGGGCTACTCCTCTGGTCACCTCTGCCAATCCCGTCCTACAGGACTATGGGACTTTCCTGAACCTACTCAAACAAACCTTTCAAATACCAGAATTGGTCTACTCAGCCTGCAAGGACTTGTTGGACATTCGACAAGGTACTTCTGATCTTTTGTCTTACATCAGAACCTTCAAACACACTGCTGCCGAAGCTGGTTGGCCAGCACAATACACCATCTTCCAACGGGGTCTACGAGAGGAGATCAAGGACGAATTAGCACGCACTCACCGTCCCTATACATTTGTCTTCCTGCTCTCCCTTGTCCTCCAAATAGACTACCGTCTGACAGAAAGAAGAGCGGAAAACAAAAGAACAGAGGGACTTTTCCGATGTCCCCGGAAACCATGACTTATGTTCCTCCACCAGGCAGAGCGACTAGGGATGAACTGATGCAGATTAGAGCAGCACAAGGACCTCTAATCCCAGAAAAAAGAAAGCAGAGAAGGGATAAAGGGTTGTGTATGTACTGAGGATCCAGTACCCACCTGTTAAGTGACTGCCGTGAGGTTCCGCCCCGCCGGGTCGGAAACAAAAGACCTCGGCCCTAGAAGGGACAAGTTACTGGGGTCACTTTTCCAGTCCCTCTGATACCCTTTCCATTACCTCTTCACACGATGATAACAGATTAATAGTTGTATCCATCCAAATCACAGTCGATCAGAGGAAGATCAATGCTTTAGCCTTCATTGATTGTGGAGCTGCAGGTAATTTTCTTGACACAGTCTGAGCTGAAAAGGAGAAAATCCCCAGGCTTGACAGAAGAGTGGATCAGGCAGTCGAAGGAGTGGATGGGAGATCTCTCAGTTCAGGTCTGATGACACAAACCTGTGAGGTCCTGGAGGTATCCGTGTTCCAACACCATGAGTCAGTACAGTTTGACATTAGCCATGCGGCCCATTTCCCAGTCATTTTAGGGATTCCTGTAACGCTCCCTTGATTCCCGTAGAGGCGCCGGTCTTGACTGGGCGTATACCGTATCTTCAAAGGTGATGTGTAACACACGGCTGGCTCTTTGGGCTGGACCTCTGTGCACTGTATGTCTGACTCGAAGGGTAAGATGTCTGCAGATAGAAAATATGGGATTAAGGAACTGGGTTATTGAATGTCTCTCTCTTCTTCCCTTTCTCTTCTCCTGTAGAACCCCAAAGGTTAACGCTCTCACCTTAGGTAAGTGAACGCCGTGCTCTCCATCTGCCTCGGGGCAGGGTGCTGTAACCAGTTTCTTCACTGGATAAGGGGAGCAGGCCTCTTGACTTCAGAGGACTGCTGTCCGTCGTTTACTGCACGAACGGTAAGTTTCGACTAATTCTAATGTCTTTAAAGTCTTTAGTAATGATGTCTCTTGTTTTGCAGGGTTCCGGCGATGGCGGATGACGGGCTGAAGTGAGTTGAAAATGGAGCCCGTGTGATGAATAGAAGCGCCTGGAAGCACGTAAGTAAGCGCTTGTTGCCTGCTTCACGATGCGCTCTAACTGTCTTTTTATTTTGCAGGTACAAGTTCGGAGCGGCTGCAGGGTGCCGGAATACCCACTGGGTTAGATGTGGAAAGGAGTAATGGCACGTGAGTATTAAAGTTCCCCAATGTCTTTAAACGCACCTTGTTTTGTCTTTCAGATGCGGGATGCAGCGCCGAAGGCCTCCGGAGCGTGCAAAGAGTTGGTAAGCTTTTGTCTTTCAGATGCCGGAATGCAGTGTGACGACCTCCGGAGCGCACGAAGAGTAGGTAAGCCTTTGTCTTTCAGATGCCGGAATGCAGCGCGAGGCGTTTGTGACAGCCGATGGACCAGGTAAGTGAAGAGCTGTCACTGAAGACTGTAATTCTAACCTGTTCTTTCTTGTCTTTATAGGTGTTGCTGAAGACTGGATTCAGGATGGTAAGCCTTTTCCCTTAGGCCCAGGATCAGATGCAGAAGACACGATGAGCGTTCTGCTGCAGAGGATGCAGAATAACGCAAAGCAAGATTCATCCATCGGGTGTGGTTTAAATAGCCTCCTAGGTAAGAAAAGAGTTCCTGCTTTCCAGAAGAGTTCCAGTGTTCTGAATCTAGGGAGTGGCTCCTGCCCCACCCAACAGGAAAAGTAGTTCCAAACAGAAGAGGATCAGAGGCTCAACTGGCAGGCAAGTAAGCAGCATGGTCTGCTGCAGGTAAGTCCACCCAAGCATTATGAGCCCGGCGCTTCCAGCGCTGGGACTGGGCATATTTATGAGCCTGGTGCCACTGGCGCCAGGACTGGGTCCAAAAGGTCCCAATTGGGACTGGTTGGCACTCGGAACCTGGGTTATGGATCTGCTTCCAAGGGAGTTGGGAAAACCCGGACCTTTTGGAAGCAGAGATCATGACAGTACCCCCCCTCAAGGCCCCTCCCAAACCGGGCTTCTCCGGGGGTTTTGGCTTGTCAGGAAATGTTCGGTGAAATCTTTTGATTAGGCGAGGAGCGTGGACATATTCAGCAGGTTCCCAGGATCTCTCTTGGGGGCCGTAGCCTTTCCAGTAAATTAGGTAAAATAGTTTAGATTTGGAGATCTTGGAGTCCAGAATGCTTTTGACTTCAAACTCGAGTTCTCCATCAACTAGGATAGGTTTTGGAGATTTAGTTAGTAGGGTTTGAGGTTGCACGGGTTTTAATAGAGAGACGTGGAAGACCGGATGTATCTTCATGTGCGGGGGCAAGTCCAACTTGACCGCTACTGGGTTTACTATGGTAGTGATGGAATAGGGACCAAGGTATCTTGGGTTGAATGTGCGTGGCCCTTTTAGAGGTAGATACTTGGTGGATAACCAGACTTGATCCCCTACTTGATGTTGAGGGGCTTCCTTCCGATGTTGATTTGCTCCTTTCTTGTATTGTTCTTTAGCCCTTTGAAGGTGAGAAACAGATTCCTTAAAGGCTTGGGTGATTGTAGAATGCAGGTAGTCTACTGCTGGTGTTTCAAGATCTTGGAGGGGATCCAACTCCGAGGTTCGAGGGTGACTGCCGTACAAAAGAAAAAACGGGGTTTTCCCAGTTCCCGAATGGACAGAGTTATTGTAGGCATTTTCGGCTATCCAAAGGATGTCTTTCCAAGTTTTTTCAGTTTGTTGCAGCATGCAGCGTAAATACTGTTCTAGAGCTTGATTGGTCCTCTCAGTTTGTCCGTCGGTCTGAGGGTGGTGACTGGTCGATAGTCTCACATCAATTTGAGCCGACCGACAGCAACTTCGCCAAAAATGAGAAATAAATTGACTACCTCGATCCGAAATTAGAACCGAAGGAAAACCGTGCAGTCGGACGATGTTTTCGAGAAATTCTCGGGCCAGAGTTGCTGCTGTTGGCAAGCCTTTGAGCGGAATGAAATGCGCCATCTTGGAGAATAAGTCCACGATTACTAGAATCGTATTGTATCCGGAGCATGGAGGTAGATCGGTGATGGAGTCCATAGAAAGCGTATGCCAAGGGCGCGGTGGGATGTCAATAGGGCGTAAGAGGCCTGCTGGTCTTTCCTTTTGACTCTTGTTTTGGGCGCATACTCCACAGGACATTATAAAGTCTCTGATATCTTTTTTCCAAGACGGCCACCAGAAGAAGCGCTTGATCTTTTCTGAGGTCTTGGCCATACCGGGATGTCCTTCCATTAAAGAATCGTGATAACAAGAGATTACTTTTTTCTGTAAATCTGTGCTGGGTAGGTATAATCGTTCTTGGAAATACAATAAGTTGTCCTTTACTGCAAAGTCCTTTCCCTACAGATGCCAATTCTGTATGTCTGCTGGAGTTACAAGTTGCCTGGCTTTATCCTTAACTTCCTCTATGGATTCTGTGGCGATTACACCCAGAATTCTTTGTACCAGGTCGATAGGTAATTATGAAGTCAAACTCGGCAAAGAATAATGCCCAACGGAGTTGTCTAGAGGATTGGGCTTTTACGGTTTTCAAATATTGCAGGTTTCGGTGATCCGTAATCACAGTAACGGTGTGTCGGGCCCCCAGCAGATAATGCCGCCAAGCCTTAAAGGCAGACTTGATAGCCAGAAGTTCCTTGTCAGTAATCGTGTAATTGATTTCAGGAGGCGAGAATTTGCGGGACCAAAATGCCACGGGATGCAACTGATTGGTTACCGGGTCCTTTTGTGATAGAACTGCCCCCATGGCAAGGCTTGAAGCATCAGTTTCCACGATGTAGGGGAGTTCGGGGCGAGGGTGTTTTAAGATTGGTGCAGAGATAAATTTAGTCTTCAAATCCTGGAAAGCTTGTTCCGCCTTGGTAGACCATTCAAAACGTTTGTTTTTCTTTAACAAGGCAGTGATGGGCTGGACTATTCGAGAGAATTCGGGGATAAACCTGTGGTAAAAGTTAGCGAAGCCTAACATGCTTTGCACACCTTTTACGGAGGATGGTGATGGCCATTTGAGAACTGCATCGACCTTCTTTGAATCCATACGCACTCCGCCAGGTGATAATATGAATCCCAAGAATTCAACTTCAGTCACGTTGAAAACACATTTTTCCAACTTAGCGAAAAGTTTGTGTTGACGCAATCTTTCGAGGACCATTTTCACGTGTTTCCGATGTTCAGATTCCGATGAAGAATAAACGAGGATGCCGTCAATGTAAACAACAACACACACATCTATGAGCTCTCTGAGGACATCGTTCATAAAATATTGAAAGGCGGCCGGGGCATTGCAAAGTCCAAAGGGCATGACCTGATATTCAAATAGCCCATACTTGGTGCGGAAGGCCGTCTTCCATTCATCGCCCTCTTTTACTCGTACCAAGTGGTAAGCTCCTCTAAGATCCAGCTTTGTATATATGCATGCTTTTCTGACTTGGTCCAGGAGTTCAGGGATCAAAGATAACGGATATCTATTCTTAACGGTGATCTGGTTCAGGGAGCGATAATCTATACAAGTTCTAAGGTCTCCTTCCTTTTTTGGAACGAAGAACAAAGCTGAAGAAGCAGGGGACTTGGAAGGACGAATAAACCCATTTGCCAGGTATTGATCCAGGTATTGTCGAAGGTGAAGGTTCTCAGGCTCGGTGAGGGCATAAATTCTACTACAAGGAGGAGTAGATCCAGGTATCAGGTCTATCTGGCAGTCATAAGACCTATGAGGAGGTAGAGAGTTAGCCTGATCCTTCCGGAAAACATCTTGGTATTCTAGGTATTCGGGAGGTAACTGGGGAGTCTCTGAAGAAATTGCTGCCAGTGCAACACCAGGTGGAGGGTGACAAGTAGAGACACATTCTGGAAACTGGACCGTTCTTGCTCGCCAATCGATCAGAGGATTGTGTTTCTCTAACCAAGGTATTCCTAGAATAATCTGAAACTGAGGGGCCTTGATCACATCGAACACGATCTTCTCATGGTGTCCATCTTGACTTACTAGCGTCACTTCTTGAGTGGTATGCGTTACTGGCCCGGAGGCTATCTCCGTACCATCCACCGTAGTAATGACGTCCTTTACAGCCTTGGGACAAAGAGTTAGATTCATCCTCAAAACCATTTCATGATCCACATAATTGCCGATGGCACCGCTGTCGACGTAAGCTTCAATTGCATGTAATCGATCCGGATTATCAGGGCTAATGAGGACCATAGGTATCACGAAATGCGAGGTCACGGAACTGGTTTTCACGCTCGGCAAGAGGACCTCTATTCTTGTCGGGCAAGGTTGTTTCCCTGCTCAGAGTTTGTAACTTTGGTAACTGCAGCTCCTACTGCCTTCTTGGCAGGTTTCACCGGACAGTCTCGAAGAAAGTGCCCTGAGTTTCCGCAATAGAGGCATAATTGCAACTGTTTTCTCCTTTCCCGCTCCTTTTGTGTTAGAGGACCTTTCAGACCCCCTATTTGCATGGGTTCCCCGGAGTCTACTCCTTTGGAAGGAGTTGGCGGTTTGGAAAATACTCGAGCATCAAACTTGGAACGATCGGCCTTCCTGTTCTGCAGTCTGTGATCTATTTGAACGACTAAGTCTATATAGTCCGAACAATCTTGTGGGGGATTCACTACTTGGGCTAACACATCTTTGAGCTCTCCACGTAGACCTCTATAAAACAGCGTAATCCTTTTGTCCTCAGGCCATTGAGTTTCCACTATCAGTCTGTTGAAAGATGCAATATAAGCCAGAAGGTCTTGATTACCTTGTCGCAACGAAAGAAGCTCATTGTCCAAGGCCTGCCCCTGTGAATGTCTTGCGAACAGTTTTTCCATACTGAGCTGAAAAGCTTGAAAATCATGGAGGACCGGATCATCTTGATTTACTAGAGGGATCGACCAGTCTGCCGAATTGCCACTAAGGTACGAAAGCACGAAAGCTACTTTAGCTTGATCAGTTGGAAAGGCTGCTGGCCGGCATAAGAAATGCAACCGGCACTGATTGATAAATACTGCAAACCTCTTTGGGTCACCAGAAAATCGTTCGGGCGGAGCCAGAGGTACATTCCCAGGTAGGTTGATCTGCACTGGATTCATAGAGGATGTAGAAGGAAGATTTCCCCCAGATGCGGGTAACGGGGTCTGTCCGGCTTGTGACTGTAGCAATTGTCTAGCGAGATCATCTGTTCGCTCCTTGGAAATAATCAGTTCCCTTCTTAGAGCGTTCGTTTCCTGACGGGCTGCATGCACTTCTGCCCTTAGTTCCCCAAGTAACTGGGCTAGCTGGTCGGTATCCGAGGTTTCCATAGCGCCTGGACGGGAGTTTTGTGGTAGGCTTTGCGTTCTGTAACGCTCACCTGATTCCCGTAGAGGCGCCGGTCTTGACTAGGCGTATACCGTATCTTCAAAGGTGATGTGTAACACACGGCTGGCTCTTTGGGCTGGACCTCTGTGCACTGTATGTCTGACTCGAAGGGTAAGATGTCTGCAGATAGAAAATATGGGATTAAGGAACTGGGTTATTGAATGTCTCTCTCTTCTTCCCTTTCTCTTCTCCTGTAGAACCCCAAAGGTTAACGCTCTCACCTTAGGTAAGTGAACGCCGTGCTCTCCATCTGCCTCGGGGCAGGGTGCTGTAACCAGTTTCTTCACTGGATAAGGGGAGCAGGCCTCTTGACTTCAGAGGACTGCTGTCCGTCGTTTACTGCACGAACGGTAAGTTTCGAGTAATTCTAATGTCTTTAAAGTCTTTAGTAATGATGTCTCTTGTTTTGCAGGGTTCCGGCGATGGCGGATGACGGGCTGAAGTGAGTTGAAACTGGAGCCCGTGTGATGAATAGAAGCGCCTGGAAGCACGTAAGTAAGCGCTTGTTGCCTGCTTCACGATGCGCTCTAACTGTCTTTTTATTTTGCAGGTACAAGTTCGGAGCGGCTGGAGGGTGCCGGAATACCCACTGGGTTAGATGTGGAAAGGAGTAATGGCACGTGAGTATTAAAGTTCCCCAATGTCTTTAAACGCACCTTGTTTTGTCTTTCAGATGCGGGATGCAGCGCCGAAGGCCTCCGGAGCGTGCGAAGAGTTGGTAAGCTTTTGTCTTTCAGATGCCGGAATGCAGTGTGACGACCTCCGGAGCGCACGAAGAGTAGGTAAGCCTTTGTCTTTCAGATGCCGGAATGCAGCGCGAGGCGTTGGTGACAGCCGATGGACCAGGTAAGTGAAGAGCTGTCACTGAAGACCGTAATGCTAACCTGTTCTTTCTTGTCTTTATAGGTGTTGCTGAAGACTGGATTCAGGATGGTAAACCTTTTCCCGTAGGCCCAGGATCAGATGCAGAAGACACGATGAGCGTTCTGCTGCAGAGGATGCAGAATAACGCAAAGCAAGATTCATCCATCGGGTGTGGTTTAAATAGCCTCCTGTAGTGCTTAGGTGTCTCCTTCCACAGCCACGCCTAGGTAAGAAAAGAGTTCCTGCTTTCCAGAAGAGTTCCAGTGTTCTGAATCTAGGGAGTGGCTCCTGCCCCACCCAACAGGAAAAGTAGTTCCAAACAGAAGAGGATCAGAGGCTCAACTGGCAGGCAAGTAAGCAGCATGGTCTGCTGCAGGTAAGTCCACCCAAGCATTATGAGCCCGGCGCTTCCAGCGCTGGGACTGGGCATATTTATGAGCCTGGTGCCACTGGCGCCAGGACTGGGTCCAAAAGGTCCCAATTGGGACTGGTTGGCACTCGGAACCTGGGTTATGGATCTGCTTCCAAGGGAGTTGGGAAAACCCGGACCTTTTGGAAGCAGAGATCATGACAGTACCCCCCCTCAAGGCCCCTCCCAAACCGGGCTTCTCCGGGGGTTTTGGCTTGTCAGGAAATGTTCGGTGAAATCTTTTGATTAGGCGAGGAGCGTGGACATATTCAGCAGGTTCCCAGGATCTCTCTTGGGGGCCGTAGCCTTTCCAGTAAATTAGGTAAAATAGTTTAGATTTGGAGATCTTGGAGTCCAGAATGCTTTTGACTTCAAACTCGAGTTCTCCATCAACTAGGATAGGTTTTGGAGATTTAGTTAGTAGGGTTTGAGGTTGCACGGGTTTTAATAGAGAGACGTGGAAGACCGGATGTATCTTCATGTGCGGGGGCAAGTCCAACTTGACCGCTACTGGGTTTACTATGGTAGTGATGGAATAGGGACCAAGGTATCTTGGGTTGAATGTGCGTGGCCCTTTTAGAGGTAGATACTTGGTGGATAACCAGACTTGATCCCCTACTTGATGTTGAGGGGCTTCCTTCCGATGTTGATTTGCTCCTTTCTTGTATTGTTCTTTAGCCCTTTGAAGGTGAGAAACAGATTCCTTAAAGGCTTGGGTGATTGTAGAATGCAGGTAGTCTACTGCTGGTGTTTCAAGATCTTGGAGGGGATCCAACTCCGAGGTTCGAGGGTGACTGCCGTACAAAAGAAAAAACGGGGTTTTCCCAGTTCCCGAATGGACAGAGTTATTGTAGGCATTTTCGGCTATCCAAAGGATGTCTTTCCAAGTTTTTTCAGTTTGTTGCAGCATGCAGCGTAAATACTGTTCTAGAGCTTGATTGGTCCTCTCAGTTTGTCCGTCGGTCTGAGGGTGGTGACTGGTCGATAGTCTCACATCAATTTGAGCCGACCGACAGCAACTTCGCCAAAAATGAGAAATAAATTGACTACCTCGATCCGAAATTAGAACCGAAGGAAAACCGTGCAGTCGGACGATGTTTTCGAGAAATTCTCGGGCCAGAGTTGCTGCTGTTGGCAAGCCTTTGAGCGGAATGAAATGCGCCATCTTGGAGAATAAGTCCACGATTACTAGAATCGTATTGTATCCGGAGCATGGAGGTAGATCGGTGATGGAGTCCATAGAAAGCGTATGCCAAGGGCGCGGTGGGATGTCAATAGGGCGTAAGAGGCCTGCTGGTCTTTCCTTTTGACTCTTGTTTTGGGCGCATACTCCACAGGACATTATAAAGTCTCTGATATCTTTTTTCCAAGACGGCCACCAGAAGAAGCGCTTGATCTTTTCTGAGGTCTTGGCCATACCGGGATGTCCTTCCATTAAAGAATCGTGATAACAAGAGATTACTTTTTTCTGTAAATCTGTGCTGGGTAGGTATAATCGTTCTTGGAAATACAATAAGTTGTCCTTTACTGCAAAGTCCTTTCCCTACAGATGCCAATTCTGTATGTCTGCTGGAGTTACAAGTTGCCTGGCTTTATCCTTAACTTCCTCTATGGATTCTGTGGCGATTACACCCAGAATTCTTTGTACCAGGTCGATAGGTAATTATGAAGTCAAACTCGGCAAAGAATAATGCCCAACGGAGTTGTCTAGAGGATTGGGCTTTTACGGTTTTCAAATATTGCAGGTTTCGGTGATCCGTAATCACAGTAACGGTGTGTCGGGCCCCCAGCAGATAATGCCGCCAAGCCTTAAAGGCAGACTTGATAGCCAGAAGTTCCTTGTCAGTAATCGTGTAATTGATTTCAGGAGGCGAGAATTTGCGGGACCAAAATGCCACGGGATGCAACTGATTGGTTACCGGGTCCTTTTGTGATAGAACTGCCCCCATGGCAAGGCTTGAAGCATCAGTTTCCACGATGTAGGGGAGTTCGGGGCGAGGGTGTTTTAAGATTGGTGCAGAGATAAATTTAGTCTTCAAATCCTGGAAAGCTTGTTCCGCCTTGGTAGACCATTCAAAACGTTTGTTTTTCTTTAACAAGGCAGTGATGGGCTGGACTATTCGAGAGAATTCGGGGATAAACCTGTGGTAAAAGTTAGCGAAGCCTAACATGCTTTGCACACCTTTTACGGAGGATGGTGATGGCCATTTGAGAACTGCATCGACCTTCTTTGAATCCATACGCACTCCGCCAGGTGATAATATGAATCCCAAGAATTCAACTTCAGTCACGTTGAAAACACATTTTTCCAACTTAGCGAAAAGTTTGTGTTGACGCAATCTTTCGAGGACCATTTTCACGTGTTTCCGATGTTCAGATTCCGATGAAGAATAAACGAGGATGCCGTCAATGTAAACAACAACACACACATCTATGAGCTCTCTGAGGACATCGTTCATAAAATATTGAAAGGCGGCCGGGGCATTGCAAAGTCCAAAGGGCATGACCTGATATTCAAATAGCCCATACTTGGTGCGGAAGGCCGTCTTCCATTCATCGCCCTCTTTTACTCGTACCAAGTGGTAAGCTCCTCTAAGATCCAGCTTTGTATATATGCATGCTTTTCTGACTTGGTCCAGGAGTTCAGGGATCAAAGATAACGGATATCTATTCTTAACGGTGATCTGGTTCAGGGAGCGATAATCTATACAAGTTCTAAGGTCTCCTTCCTTTTTTGGAACGAAGAACAAAGCTGAAGAAGCAGGGGACTTGGAAGGACGAATAAACCCATTTGCCAGGTATTGATCCAGGTATTGTCGAAGGTGAAGGTTCTCAGGCTCGGTGAGGGCATAAATTCTACTACAAGGAGGAGTAGATCCAGGTATCAGGTCTATCTGGCAGTCATAAGACCTATGAGGAGGTAGAGAGTTAGCCTGATCCTTCCGGAAAACATCTTGGTATTCTAGGTATTCGGGAGGTAACTGGGGAGTCTCTGAAGAAATTGCTGCCAGTGCAACACCAGGTGGAGGGTGACAAGTAGAGACACATTCTGGAAACTGGACCGTTCTTGCTCGCCAATCGATCAGAGGATTGTGTTTCTCTAACCAAGGTATTCCTAGAATAATCTGAAACTGAGGGGCCTTGATCACATCGAACACGATCTTCTCATGGTGTCCATCTTGACTTACTAGCGTCACTTCTTGAGTGGTATGCGTTACTGGCCCGGAGGCTATCTCCGTACCATCCACCGTAGTAATGACGTCCTTTACAGCCTTGGGACAAAGAGTTAGATTCATCCTCAAAACCATTTCATGATCCACATAATTGCCGATGGCACCGCTGTCGACGTAAGCTTCAATTGCATGTAATCGATCCGGATTATCAGGGCTAATGAGGACCATAGGTATCACGAAATGCGAGGTCACGGAACTGGTTTTCACGCTCGGCAAGAGGACCTCTATTCTTGTCGGGCAAGGTTGTTTCCCTGCTCAGAGTTTGTAACTTTGGTAACTGCAGCTCCTACTGCCTTCTTGGCAGGTTTCACCGGACAGTCTCGAAGAAAGTGCCCTGAGTTTCCGCAATAGAGGCATAATTGCAACTGTTTTCTCCTTTCCCGCTCCTTTTGTGTTAGAGGACCTTTCAGACCCCCTATTTGCATGGGTTCCCCGGAGTCTACTCCTTTGGAAGGAGTTGGCGGTTTGGAAAATACTCGAGCATCAAACTTGGAACGATCGGCCTTCCTGTTCTGCAGTCTGTGATCTATTTGAACGACTAAGTCTATATAGTCCGAACAATCTTGTGGGAGATTCACTACTTGGGCTAACACATCTTTGAGCTCTCCACGTAGACCTCTATAAAACAGCGTAATCCTTTTGTCCTCAGGCCATTGAGTTTCCACTATCAGTCTGTTGAAAGATGCAATATAAGCCAGAAGGTCTTGATTACCTTGTCGCAACGAAAGAAGCTCATTGTCCAAGGCCTGCCCCTGTGAATGTCTTGCGAACAGTTTTTCCATACTGAGCTGAAAAGCTTGAAAATCATGGAGGACCGGATCATCTTGATTTACTAGAGGGATCGACCAGTCTGCCGACTTGCCACTAAGGTACGAAAGCACGAAAGCTACTTTAGCTTGATCAGTTGGAAAGGCTGCTGGCCGGCATAAGAAATGCAACCGGCACTGATTGATAAATACTGCAAACCTCTTTGGGTCACCAGAAAATCGTTCGGGCGGAGCCAGAGGTACATTCCCAGGTAGGTTGATCTGCACTGGATTCATAGAGGATGTAGAAGGAAGATTTCCCCCAGATGCGGGTAACGGGGTCTGTCCGGCTTGTGACTGTAGCAATTGTCTAGCGAGATCATCTGTTCGCTCCTTGGAAATAATCAGTTCCCTTCTTAGAGCGTTCGTTTCCTGACGGGCTGCATGCACTTCTGCCCTTAGTTCCCCAAGTAACTGGGCTAGCTGGTCGGTATCCGAGGTTTCCATAGCGCCTGGACGGGAGTTTTGTGGTAGGCTTTGCGTTCTGTAACGCTCACCTGATTCCCGTAGAGGCGCCGGTCTTGACTAGGCGTATACCGTATCTTCAAAGGTGATGTGTAACACACGGCTGGCTCTTTGGGCTGGACCTCTGTGCACTGTATGTCTGACTCGAAGGGTAAGATGTCTGCAGATAGAAAATATGGGATTAAGGAACTGGGTTATTGAATGTCTCTCTCTTCTTCCCTTTCTCTTCTCCTGTAGAACCCCAAAGGTTAACGCTCTCACCTTAGGTAAGTGAACGCCGTGCTCTCCATCTGCCTCGGGGCAGGGTGCTGTAACCAGTTTCTTCACTGGATAAGGGGAGCAGGCCTCTTGACTTCAGAGGACTGCTGTCCGTCGTTTACTGCACGAACGGTAAGTTTCGAGTAATTCTAATGTCTTTAAAGTCTTTAGTAATGATGTCTCTTGTTTTGCAGGGTTCCGGCGATGGCGGATGACGGGCTGAAGTGAGTTGAAACTGGAGCCCGTGTGATGAATAGAAGCGCCTGGAAGCACGTAAGTAAGCGCTTGTTGCCTGCTTCACGATGCGCTCTAACTGTCTTTTTATTTTGCAGGTACAAGTTCGGAGCGGCTGGAGGGTGCCGGAATACCCACTGGGTTAGATGTGGAAAGGAGTAATGGCACGTGAGTATTAAAGTTCCCCAATGTCTTTAAACGCACCTTGTTTTGTCTTTCAGATGCGGGATGCAGCGCCGAAGGCCTCCGGAGCGTGCGAAGAGTTGGTAAGCTTTTGTCTTTCAGATGCCGGAATGCAGTGTGACGACCTCCGGAGCGCACGAAGAGTAGGTAAGCCTTTGTCTTTCAGATGCCGGAATGCAGCGCGAGGCGTTGGTGACAGCCGATGGACCAGGTAAGTGAAGAGCTGTCACTGAAGACCGTAATGCTAACCTGTTCTTTCTTGTCTTTATAGGTGTTGCTGAAGACTGGATTCAGGATGGTAAACCTTTTCCCGTAGGCCCAGGATCAGATGCAGAAGACACGATGAGCGTTCTGCTGCAGAGGATGCAGAATAACGCAAAGCAAGATTCATCCATCGGGTGTGGTTTAAATAGCCTCCTGTAGTGCTTAGGTGTCTCCTTCCACAGCCACGCCTAGGTAAGAAAAGAGTTCCTGCTTTCCAGAAGAGTTCCAGTGTTCTGAATCTAGGGAGTGGCTCCTGCCCCACCCAACAGGAAAAGTAGTTCCAAACAGAAGAGGATCAGAGGCTCAACTGGCAGGCAAGTAAGCAGCATGGTCTGCTGCAGGTAAGTCCACCCAAGCATTATGAGCCCGGCGCTTCCAGCGCTGGGACTGGGCATATATATGAGCCTGGTGCCACTGGCGCCAGGACTGGGTCCAAAAGGTCCCAATTGGGACTGGTTGGCACTCGGAACCTGGGTTATGGATCTGCTTCCAAGGGAGTTGGGAAAACCCTGACCTTTTGGAAGCAGAGATCATGACAATTCCCTAGTTAAGGAGACACAATCCCACTATTGATTGGGCCAAGAATCTTCTGCAGTTTGATTCGGAATACTGTATGAAACAGTGTTTAGGAGACACAGCCAAGACACCAGCGAAGGCCAATCCTCCAGTACCTACTGATGAAGTAGGTATACACTGTATATCATCTGAGCTGAAGGAATTCACTGATGTTTTCCAAGACAAGATCCCTAAGGACCTTCCACCTGATCGGCCTGAGGACTGTGCAATTGAGCTCACCCCAGAGGCGTTAGTTCTATTTGGTCCCATGTGCCCACTATCTCTTCCATAGAAACAAGTACTTAGGGAGCAATTGGATTCCAACCTTCAGAACGGCCTCATCCGACCCTCTCATCCTCCCACAGGAGCATCATTGTTTTTTATACCAAAAAGGGACATGCACAAACTTAGACCTTGCATTGATTACAGAGGTCTCAACAGGGTTACAATCCATGATCAATATCCAATGCTACTCATCAGAGACATCCTGGAGGCCGTACAAGGGGCTGTGGCCATTTCCAAACTAGACCTACGTGGGGCTTATCATCTCCTGCGTATAAAGGGAGACGAATGGAAAACCGCCTTGGTGATTCCTTTTGGTCATTATGAGTATCAAGTGATGCATTTCGAATTGGTCAATGCCCCAGCCATCTTTTGGCGCTTTATGGGCAGACTCTTTTCGGACACGTTATTCCATTCAGTCATCATTTATCTTGATGACATCCTGGTTTTCTCTTCTTCATGACACAAACATCAAGCCCAACTCAATGAAGTCTTACTCTGCCTTCGGAAGAACCAACTCTTGGTGAAACCAGAAAAGTGTCTAATTGAAGTCACCACTGTGCCCTATTTAGAGTACATACTGTCTAATCAGGGGGTTGAGATGGACCACTGCAAGGTGAAGGCTATACTTGAATGGCCAACTCCCGCATCCGTGAAGGATGTACAGCGGTTCTTTGGTCTCGCCAAATTTTACTGTAAATTCATCTCTGGTTTCTCGGGAATTGTCCTCCCCATTACTTCTCTCCTAAAGAACGATACTCCATTCCGGTCGGGTGAACTAGCAGAATCCGCCTTTCGACATCTCAAGTCTTTATTTTGCTCCGCTTCTGTCCTGTGCAACCCGACCAGGCTCTTCCTTTCATAATAGAGTTTGACGTTCCAGCTTTGGCAGTGGGAGCTGTTCTCATGCAAGAAGTGCAAGGTAGAGAACACCTCATTGCCTACCTATCTAAGACCATGTCTCCGAGTGGAATCAACTACTCAGTGATTGAGAAGGAGTTCCTGGCCATGGAATTGGCTTGCAAAGAAAGGCGTCATTTATTGCAAGAAGCCTCTCATTCCTTCGTTATACGCACCGATCATCAGGAATTTGTGAATTCTGCAACAGATGGAATACCTCAACCGTAGATAAGCTCGGTGGGCCCATTACTTTGCCCCAATATGACTTCTCTATCACTTACATACCTGGAAGCCAAAACATCTTGGCAGATGCTTTATCTCGTTGTCGTAGCCAAGGCAACAACCTGGATCACCCTCAGGAATATTTCTTCCAGAGAAACAGGTTCATCGTTTTGATGTCTTCTTTCTTACAGGAGGTTAAGGAAGCTTCGATCACACTACTACCTCCGGAGCTGCAGAAGGAAAAGAAGCTTAACCTCAAAAGGAAGGAGGGCCTGGTTTTCCGCAATCACTGATTGTACGTATCTGATTCTTCCTTACAAGGACTAGTGCTGTCTTGGTGTCATGAAGGCAAGATAGCAGGCCATCAGGGATTTGCCAGTACATTAGAACTCATCAAACACAACTTTCAGTGGCCTACCATTTGTTCTGATGTCAAGACCTATACACAAGCCTGTCCTGTGTGCACCCAAAGCAAGTACTGTATTAAGAAACCTGTAGGACCCCCGGAGCAAATCCCTGTTCCCACACGACCTTGAAGCCATCTCTCTATTGATTTTGTGGTCTATCTGCCACCCTCCCAGGGGTTTACGGCCATCATGGTTACCATTGACTCCTTTACAAAAATGGCCCACTTCACTCCACTTCCTGGGAGAGGGCCAGGGTGTTTTTCCGAGAGATTTCCCATATTCACAGACTTCTGGAATGCATAGTTTCCAAACGTGGATCACAGTATACTTCAGCATTTTGGGGCACGTTATGCAAGATTCTGGGAATCAGAAGAGCATTGTCATCTGCTACCACCCACAGACCAATTGGCAGACGGAGAGGCTCAACATTACCATAGAACAGTATCTAAGGTGTTTCATTAACTTTAGGGCAACATGAACACAGATACGCAAGAGTGAGGATGTGTTTGTAGTTTGTATAAATGTGTCATTTTGAGAATGAATGCAGAAGTTTTGAATGAATTACATCAATATTAGTGGTGATAGGTGGTTAAATAAATAAGCATTAGACACACAGTGGGGTTTACTAAAATATCATTCCTTCCCTTGATGTATTGTGGTGTGTTATTGTTTTGCTTGTTTACACTCGCTGTTTGTAAGAAATTCTTTTTAAGATGTATTATAAGGTAACAGGTGCATGCATTTCAGTTGCCCTGTGCTTATTGTAAGCTTTTTAGATAACTAGTAAATTATTTAAATGTTGTCTTTTTTTTTAAACACAGACCTGTACTAGTATTTAATGTGATGGTACAGTGCTGAATGTTGTTATTCCCTTGATTGGTTACTGATTGTAACAGACCACAGGCATGTGTTGTATGCTAAAGTTAAGGTTAATAACCCTGTTGAAGGGTTTTGCCTGTGGACAGCATGTCCTTCATACCTCTTTTTGGTTGTTTTGTTGTTTCATTAACTCTCAAAAAGACAACTGGGTGGATCTTCTACCTACAGCTGAATTCTCCTACAATAAATTAGTACATGCCTCAACCAAGCTAAGTCCTTTCTATTGTACTTACTGCATCCTACCTAACTCGGTCTACCCTTCGTCCAAGATACCTTCTATTGACTCCTTGTTGTCAGACATCACCAGCTCCCACAAGACCACCTATTACAGTCTGGAAGAGAGCAGAAGGAGACATAAACTGCAATCTGATAAACATCAGAGGGAGGTACCTGGATGGGATGTGGGATCCAGAGTTTGGTTATCCACCACATATCTGCCAAGATGGGTGCATCCTCCCAAGCTCTCTCCTCGCTATATTGGTCCTTATGAAATCTCAGCCAGGAGCAATCCTGTTGCCTTCAAGCTAAAGCTTCCCAAGTCTCTGAGCCGTTTGCATCCAGTGTTTCATTCTTCTCTTCTTCGTTCATGAGTACCTGATCCCTATCCTCGACATAAAACAGAGCATTGCATCTCTGTCATCACTGAACCTAAGGAATATGAATGAATACGTATTTGCGACTCACACTATCATAGAGGGAGGCTCCAGTACCCAGTGCAGTGGAAGGGGTTTCCTCCCTCAGAGAATTTTTGTGAGCCCTGCTCTTACATCCGAGCCTCTCTGGTGCTTCAGACGTTTCACAGGATACACCTGGGTAAAACTGGTACCTCCAGGTGCAAGAAGGGGCATGCTGTCACAGTGTGTACTCCGTGGTGCCTTTGGCATAGATGGTCTTTCCACCATTAGTGTGCCATCATGTTTTACTTCTGAACGTGCGGTAGCACTCTAGTCATTACCAACATGGCTGCTATCAAATCAGATTTACTCCCAGCCAACGCAGCGTGGCGCGTTGCAACCCCAGACTTTCCTCTATGGGTAAGACGCTAGTGTGCAAGGTCCCTCCTTGTCCTTTTGAGCACCTTGCTCACCCCTGTGTTTCCCTGTGCCTCCTCCCCCTTTGTTGGGCTACCTAGCCTTTCTCTATGTTTCTCTCGTCCCCCTGGTTCTCCAGTTCTCTCTCTCAGCTCTCTCTGGTTCCATTCCTCCTTCGATCCTTCTGTTGTTTCTGCTATTTCCTTTGGACTCTTGGTAAAGGCACACTGTCTGTTCCTTCCTGGCTAACCTTGATTTCAAGACATATTACGCATTGTACTTGCTTCCTGAACTTTACTTGGAGAGCCCTGTAATTCTTCGCTATGACACTTCAGTTGTTTTTGCCTTCATTGGCCTTTCCCTCAGCCCGGCTGTAATGGGGGAGTGGCCCCTTGTCCGCCTATCCCACCAGGCAGACATAGTGGCTTCCCTCCGTGACAGACCTTACCTCGTCAAAGAAAGAAAGACCTCCATAAAGAAGAAGACGAGAAAGAAGGAGTTAAAGAAAGTATCCCCTTCTTCAAGCACGGAAGGATCAGGTGAGGAGGAAGGGAATTATTCTGACAGCTGTGACATTTTGTTCTTACACTCTCTTGGCTTTCACTTTCACAGTTCACAGAACCAGGGGGAATGACTCCCTTTCCCTGACCTTTCACAGGCTTCTATTACAGTTCACAACAGTTGGGGGAATGTCTATCTTCCCCTGGCCTTTCTCAGGCTTCATATTGGAGTTCAGAACAGTTGAGGGAATATCTCCCTTCCCTTGCCCTTTCACAGGCATCACAATGCCAGGGGGAATGACTCCCTTACCCCGGCTTGGACCATATTGGTTCACTAACCTGCCAAGTATGGTCTTCGTAATCTCAGTTGGATGGGCTTCCACCATGTTTATCTTGTTGCTACCTCTACCTTCCCTTTCACTTCTCACAAATCAGACAGGGTCTCTGAGCCGACCCTTTCTGGCTTTCTTTGCTTCCTGGGCTTCCCCACCAGACCCAGCATGAGTTTGGTGGCTCTCTGCGACCCCTTAATGTCTGTCACAGTACTCTCGGGTCCCCAATGCCTTTCCGGCAACCCACATACATTTGTACATGGTCCGCAATGGTTCCGGGTTCTCCTGAATGTCTGCCAAAAGCTGTGGGGTCCTTGTAGCTTCCCTGGACTTCCACTGTCCTAGGACAGTTCCGCTGCAGTCTTTGATTTCTTTCAGGCTGTGTGGCTTTTCTTCGCCGCACCTCCCAGGCTTCAGGAACACCATGAGCCTACGTCAGGTAGCTTGCCATGCTGTCTTTCCAGGTTGGACCGGCTTTGGACCTCTCTGCTCCCTCTGCAACCTGGTCTGCTTCGTCTGCTTGCTCCTTCACACTTGTGGTTCCTCCAGGGAGGACTAGATGCTTTGCTAAGTCCTTTGTCTGTTTTTGTTTTACATCTAGTAAAACAACTAGAACGTGTATGCATGTTCTCTTGAGGACTCTTCATTGCTCAGCATGTTCTCCTCGTCCCAGTACCTTCCAGGGAAGTATTTCTAAACTCATCCATGTGCTTCCTCATCCCAGTATCTTCTTGGTTACTAATGTTACAGAAGCAAATGGAAGTGTCAGCTACAGGGGGGTTGAGTTAAGGGATAGAAGGATGGGTAGGAGGTGGGTGAAGTTGATAGAGGGTTGGCATACAGCATTCCCCTTGGATTGTCATCCCTAGAGGGAGAGTCTCTCCCCATGAGATCCTCCCGCTTAGTACCACAGGGGTACTATCGGGAGTGGCCTCACCTCCCTGGCGTCATCAGAAGGGGCTTCCCCTCAGGGAGAAGTGTCGACATCCAAGGATTTGTCACATTTCCTACAGTATTTAGAAGCAATTCTCCACATCCATGGGTAGACAGACCGTACACTTTTCTAACTCTAATTGCTCCATCCCTCCGAGGAGGTATAATACCTCCTTAACCCATTAGCCCTTAGTTAACCACTACCAACTGAGGATCATCATGGGCCCTACCATCCCCCAGAGGGCGGGAGTGGTGGGTCGTGTGTGTTGTGATGAGGAAGAGTAGGACTAGGAGTAATGCAGATTACCAGTCAGTAACCTAGGCATTTCCTCCACATCCTTCTTCCTTGTTGCAGTACTTATGTTTGAGGAATACCAAAGCTGGAGATGGTAGGGCCTCTGAAACACCACACAACAAACATGTAGGCTGTGACTCCATACATACAACCCCCTCACTCCTCGATTTAGGTTTGAGACTCCCTATTTTTCTGTAAAACAATGTTGCTATTTTTGACTTTCTTCAGCCTAAAATATCCCTTACAGCAATGCAGTTTAATGGGCAAATTTGATTCTCCCGGTCCCATGACAAAATCTCCCTCCATGGCGATCTAAAACATTGCCATATATGTAACATATATGTAACACCCCCATCACCAACATTTTTAAAGGACCAATGGCATACAATGCAATATTCGGAACCACCTGGAAGGGAGAGTTCGAAACAGAAAGTGGGAGAAATACATTTTTCCATAGGATTGCCTTAGGGTTTGAATTATTTTAGGCTGAAGAAAGTGAAAAATAGCAATCATTTTAATTGAAACAGTGGGAGTCTCCCGCCGAAATTGGGAGGTTTGGAATGTATGCAATGGCCACACTTCATTCACTGTGTTCCAGCACCCTGAGTACTTGTACCAAATGCACAGGATTCTTGACTGGACACAGTCAACCGGTAATGTGGTTGACTCCCTGCTCACCTGCCCAGGAAGCCGCCATGCCTCTGGTCGACGGCCCCTGTATCCCTAAAGGCAGTGGTAGCCCTGCTGCATCATAGGCCATGCACATGAGTGTTTGAATCCAACGACTGTCTTTGGGGCCCCATAAGTAAAAAACAAATTGTCCATTTTCCGAACACCAGCATTCTGTGCAATATTTGCTAGCACTGCCCTGGGGACATGCCACCTCACCACCTCGAACTTGGGTTCAGATGGAATGCCGGAAGCACAATGTTGTAACCCCTGTGAACCGTTGAAACTCAGGATTGCAGAATAACTTCTTCGGGGAGCACTCTCACGAACAGTTAATTGCAGAGTAGAGTGCCAATATTCAATCTGCCAGCGTAAGTTATTACCACAATAAACATAGTGTCAAATCAACATCCTCATCTGGCTCAAAAAGAGAATCCTGAAGAAGCTTCAATACCATCGGAAGATCCTAACGGGAGTCCCTGAATAATCCAAAAGCCTTCAAAGGGTACATCGTCGAGATAAAATAGGTCAAGGAAATCTGCTCCGGGTCCAGCAATTCTGACAAAATCGTATCACTGTATCCAGAATCAGCAACAACCCCACCTTGGGCGACTTCTTTAATTGATAGACTTTCGGGTCACCCCCTGTCCCAGGAACTGCCTGAGTTAGGAATCCCGTGCTCTCCTCAGTTTGTTCCAGCACTTCGCCCCAGAGCAACGTTTTTAAAAAAAAAAAAATATTTTATTACGTTTTCTCATAATAAACACATCACAACACACCCAACAGTGACAATATTACATTTTCAAACTCCATATACACTCAGTTATGTTGTTGCTGTCTTCCTGTCCCTCCCCCACTCAACTTGAGCTTACATTTTACGCTTCTGCTCATTCCTCTTGGGGCACTTCTTCTCCTGCGCTCCCAGAGGTGTCACGTTCGCTTGAGCTATCGCGCACAGGTTCAGTTAGCGTGGCTATTAGCTACCTCCAGGCCATCAGCGCTACCACTTCTTCATCTTCCCCCTTATAAGCCACGTCATACCATGCCTCTGTTTCCATTGTTGCCCATTTCAATAGGTCCCGCCACCCTACCTCTAGTCGAGGTCTCTGGTTTGCTTTCCACCCCATGGCTATTCTGCGTTTAGCTAGGATATACGCCAGGTCTTTAAGTTTACATATGTGTTTCATATTGCGTGGTCTAGTAAATCCTCCCAGCATGTATGCCCAGACTGATTTTACATTCAGTTCGATACCTTTTTCGGAGAGGCGGTGGGTTATCTCTCCCCAAAATGTTCCAATCTCTACTCTGGGCATGCCCAGAACATGTGCAGCATCCCTGCCTGCACTTCTCCAAATTTGGGGCACCTTTGTGTGTCTGTACCTTGAAATTGGGCTATCCTTTGGGGGGTCATGTACGCTCTGTGTGTTACATATAGCTGGATCTGCTGTAGTCTGGCATTCCGTGACATTTTCTTATGGTATCCTTGCGCCCTTTCCCATTGCCCATCTTTCATGGGTTCTCCTGCATCCTCCTCCCAATCTCGCCGTAGCTGGCTCACCTCCTTCCCCACTCTGGACATTAGTAGTTCATATATCCGGGACACCTCATGCACGCCCTCCGAAATGTCATACATTGGCCCTCATCATGAGGTTGGCGCTAAAAATCAGATCGTACCGGCATGGCGTTAACAACATGTCTGGCTTGGCACCAACCCGCAAATAGCGGGCGATCAAGAGTGCGCGAGCACGCGCACCCCTGCATGCTGGTAACGGCTGTATCGGCATGCCGGTAACGACCTTCAAACCCCCAGATAGTGGCATCGACCAATATGCACAGAACGCCTCCGCCCTCAGCAACCCCTAAATAGCGGTACCGGTATGAACATAATGCTAATAACGGGTCCGTTGATACCGGACCCAGAAGTAACGTCATTGCTCCGGAACGGGAAATGCCATGGCGGCCATCTTCAAAAACACAATCCATTGCCATCCTCCACCTACAGGACCTTCAACACCACAACTCCTAGGCCACCACGGACAACATGCCGAAGGCCACCTGGAAAGGCACGGCCCGCCTGCGCAAACCACGTTTCACGGACGATGAGCTGAACATGTTAGCTGACACCCTAGTGGCAAATGTTGAAGTGGTGTTCTGCAACAACCTCAGGCGTCCAGCCCAGCTAAAGAAGAAGGCCATCTGGGAAGAAGTTGCCCAGAAAGTAAGTGCATTCGGCACCACTGCACGCACAGTGCGCGATTGTAAAAAGCGGTGGGACGACCTCAGGCTGAGAGTCCGGCACATATTGTCGGCCAATCTGAGCCAGGGGCTGGCAATGTCCTACTTCTACTCCTTCCTCTCCTTCTACTTCACCAGGTGGTGGCAGCTCCACGTCAGGTGGCAGGGGTATGTTCCGCCGGATGCACATGTTATGCAGCATTACACATGCCCTGATGATCTTGCCCACCTTCTCAGGCCCATATATGAGTGCCCCTCCCGACCTGCTGATGCAGCAAAACTGTGCCTTCAAAAGGCCAAACGTCTGCTCAATGACCACACGTGTACGTGTATGTGCACGATTGAAGTCCTCCTCGTGCCTGTTCTGCGGGTTCCTGACAGGGGTGAGTAGCCTCGCCTTCAGAGGATATCCAGCATCACCTACATGGGAGCAGAAGGAGGTATGTGTGAGGATGAGGCTCAGTTGACAAGTGTGCTCAGCCTGTACATCATTCAAGTTCATATGCACAATCTCGTCAATGGCAGCCACATCCACATGACTGTCAGCTCTGTACAGTGCATGCCAATCCATAGAGGGAGCCTTGGGTGACATACACAACCTAGGGTCCTAGGCCTTTAAACCACCAGGCCACCCAATGTCAATGTATGTCTTGGCTAGGGGTATTTTGTATGCAAATGTGAGGACTGTGTGTCGGCGGATGACTCAAGAAACTTCCATTCCCCCAATCCATCTGCTCCCATGGCCCAGAGGGCATTCCCCTTGCATATGCATGTACCCCCCAATCCATCTGCTCCCATGGCCCAGAGGGCATTTCCCTTGCATATGCATGTACCCCCCCAATCCATCTGCTCCCATGGCCCAGAGGGCATTCCCCTTGCATATGCATGTACAACCCCAATCCATCTGCTCCCATGGCCCAGAGGGCAGACTCACCCAACAGCCAGCCACTTCGTACAACGTCTCCTTCCATGTAGCGGGGTAGTGAGGAGTTCCGCAGCACCATGGCATCATGCGTGGATCCTGGGTATCTGGCACAGCAATGTGTTATTATCTGGCTGGCATCACACACCATCTGCACATTGATGGAATGGTATAGCTTCCGATTGCGGTACACCACCTCCACGGCATGTGGGACTACCAACTCTACATGGGTGCAGTCGAGGGCACCAATTACATTGGGCATGCCTGCCAGTTCATGGAATGCTATTTTGGTGGCATTTGCCTCCTGTGGTGTCCTTGGTAGGGATATGTGGGCACTTGCGTGCTTCAGCAGTGCATCCAGCACTTGGTTTAACACAACAGAGAAGCATTATTGGGACATGCCATGCATTTGGCCCACTGTGTGTTTGTGTGTTGGTAAGTACCTGTGGCCACGAAGTGGAGCACAGATGCCACCTTCAGCAAAGGGGGGATGGCTGTGCGGATGTTGATCAGGCTGACCAATTCATCCTTTATTAATTCCACTATGTTGGTGATGATGTCTCTGTCCAGGCGGTACAGGGTGTGGATCTGTGCTGGGGTTAAGTCAAATGGATTGGCCCTTATACGTGGAATTGTTGGCTGTCTGTGGGGAGAGACTGCCTGCACTGGTGTGATTTGCTGGGCATGTCTCACCCTCCTTCTCCTCCTGCGTCTCCTCTGTGTTTCCTGTTGTACCGTCTGCTCAAGGAGTAGCAGTGCAGGCATGTCCTCCAGGCCCAGTATGGCAAGTACAAGTGGTAGCATTTTGGCTTGGAAAGGGGTCTGGTGTGTGGGTGTGCTCCTTTTGTGCTGACCCTGACTCCATTGCGTCCACCTGTGCTGATTGTGTGCACCTGTGGCACTTGGTACAGAGCTGTTTGCTGTTTACGGGTGGTCCGCGATGCCAGTATTGCCGGCATCATGGTGGCCCTTCTTACCGGCATCTCGATGCGGTATGTACTTGTCCGTGCGACTCGTGGTGTCCCCTTCTTTGCGGGATGCCCGTACAAGGCCTCCCCATCTGCGCGCATGCCCGCATGCCGGTACGGTGGTTCACGGCCACAGCGTGTCCTTGACGATGCCGGTAGCAACCGCATCTAGGGTCGGTAATGGATGCCGTATTGCCTTACCGGTGCCGTTCTTACCGGAGCGCCAACTTTGTGATGAGGGCCATTGTCCCTACGACCAAGTCTGGTTGGTCTTCTAATACTATCTCTGACCCTGTGTCTTTTATCTGCTTCACCAATCTAGTATGGGTAATATACTGGCCAGGGTGCACCCCAGTTTCCTCCATTAATGTTGCAAAATCCACTGCCTCTCCCTCCCGTCATACATCCCCCAGTGTTGCTATGCCAACCGGTTCCCAGTGCCTATGTATTATTTTCCTCAGTTGGTCATATACTCCCCTTAGTGCAACAAGCGCCACTTGGGGGGAGCAGGGTGTCGGGTTCTCTACGACCCGGCATGCTTTATGCCACGTTTTCCACCTCAATTCGAGCAGTCTAGATCTTCCTTCCAGCTCGGACCTTGGCAGCCATATTAGTTTCTTCAGAAAAAAACGGGTGCATTCAGCCCTCAGCAGTCTGTAGTCTGCTGTTGTTTCCTCGGTCAACCACTTCGCTACGTACTGTAACTGTCCCGCCAAGTGGTATATCTCGAAGTTGGGCAATTGTATACCTCCTCTCTCGTAAGTGTTTTGTAGTTTCCATAGAGCAACTCTATTCCTGGTGCTGTGCCAGATTAAACCTCTACATAAACTATGCAGTTTATCAAAGAAGCGTTTGGGTGGCAAATACGGAATATTCACAAAAAAGTGCAATATCTGCGCAAAACAACCATTTTCAACAGCGCCGCCCTACCCATCATGGCTAAGGGGAGTTTGGCCCAGAAGTTCATGCTATTCTCTATGTTAGCTACCGCTAGCTCTGTGTTATGTTTATGTTCTTTTTCAACCTCGTGATAGACGTCTATCCCCAGGAACCAGAATGTACTGATCTCCCAAGGTATTTGTAAAACATGTAGTTTATCTCGCGCAATACCCCTATATATCCCTAAGGGGAATACCCTCGACTTCCTGGGGTTTACCACTATGCCAGAGTACATTGCAAACCGGCTCATCACTTCGAGAATATATTGCAAATTTTCTTCCGGGTACCTCAAGTACAGCAACATATCGTTTGCGTATAGTGATATGAGGTGGGGCCCTTCCTTAGTGGAGACTCCTATCTCTTCATATTGTTGTCTCAGGTATATCGCCAGGGGCTCCAGTGCTAGAATATACAACATCGGGGACCATGGGCATCCCTGTCTAGTGCCCCGGCTGAGTCGCCACTTGTCCGAGGTGACCGCTCCTGTCTTGACTCTAGTTAACGCTGAGCTATACAATAGCGTCACCCACCTCAGGTACCCGGGTCCCATCCCATATTCCTTCAGGGCTGCCATCAGCCAAGGCCATCTCACTGAATCGAAGGCCTTCACCGCGTCAAGCGAGACTATTGCCAACTCATTCGCATCCCTTCCTGTCTGTTCAATGAGGCGTGAAGCCGCCTGTGGTTATCTGCTATACTTCTACCTGGGACCTATCCTGTCTGATCATGATGTATCAACATGCTTATGACCTGTCCTAGCCTGTTTGCCAGCACTGACGTAAGTATTTTACTATCTTGATTTAACATGGATAGCTGTCTGTATGACCCGCAATCTGTGCTAGGCTTATTTGGCTTGAGAAGCGGAATGATCGTTGCTTCTCTGAGTGATTCTGGCAATCTTCCAACTTCAAACACCTCATTTAGCATTGCCAATAACGGGGGTAGCACCTCTGACTTATACGTTTTATAAAACTCGCTAGGGAGTCCGTTCGTCCCCGGGGCTTTGCCGGTGGGCAGCTGTCTAATCACTGATTCTAACTCCTCTAATGTTATGGGGGTTTACAGGGCTTCCCTCTCTTCTGTACTTAATTTAGGCAATCCTATATCTCGCAGTATCTCGTCCCTCTCACTCTTGTCCACTCCTCCGACATCTGCATATAAGTGTTGATAGAACTTCTGGAATCCCTTATTAACGTCCACTTGTGAATCTAGTATTAGACCTCTCTCATCCCTTATTTCTCTTATCAAAGTTCTGGGCCTTTCCTGTTTGTATAGCCATGCCAGGAGCCTTCCTGGCTTATCTCCCTCTGCATGGTGCCTTCCTATGTATTTCTTGTAATTCAGGTTACACAGTCTCTCCCATTGTCCCGCACACTCTTGTTGCAACTGGCTCATTATTCCTGCATCTTCCCCGGTGGCCTCTCCTTTGTTCATCATTGCTTCCAGCTTCTTCTCTGCTCTCTATAGCTCTTTCTCTATGCCCCCTTAGAGCCCTTTGGATTTTTAAATCGCTGTCCCCCTTACTACTACCTTGAACGCCTCCCACAGGGTACTCTCCGACACCACGCTACCCGTGTTTTTCTCAAAATATTCACTTATTTCTTCTCTCAGATCCTCCCTGAACTCAGTGTCTTTTAATGCTTCAGCTCTGAGCCGCCACGTTGGGATCTTAGGTCTGGGGGGCTGGTGTTGCCACTCCAGAAGGAGCGGTGAGTAGTCTGATAAGACCCTTGCTTTATATTTCGACCTTAATATTTCTCTGGTTAGTTCCGTGCTGACACAAATGTAATCTAGCCTGGTGTACAGGTTTTGTGGGGTAGAGTAGTGCGAGTAATGTCTATCAATAGGGTGCCACTGCCTCCATGCGTCTTCTAGCTTGAAGTCGCCTAGTAGGGTCCGAAGCATTTTGGCTGCAGGGCTGGGCCTGTCTTGCTTGTTATCTGATCTATCCACTCTGGTGTCCAGTGGGCTACAAACCATCTGCATCCACGCTCTATATATTCATGTGCTTGCACATGTATTTTTGTCCTCCAAGGGCACATGCATGTGCACTTTTAGCCCAGATTCTTTCAGGATCAGCAGGAGCTCCTCCGGGAGCATGTCCTCTTACATGGCCCTGTAGCCATGCCGCTCCGCCCCAGAGTATCCTTGTCAAGATATTTTCCTCTTGGATCACCATCCTTCTCCGAGTCCTACAACTCATTGACCAAGAACTTGAAATCGAAGATGACTGCAATGAGAAGAAGAAAGTTACAACCATTCTCTTGGACCTCTTCCAATGATGGTGTGCTTCCTTCAAAGTTTGGAGGCCCACGGGGGAAAGGGTGCAGGAGTCTGAAATTACCTTTCTTGCACCAGCTGAAAGCTTTGTTTGGGCCACGCACACCCATCCTACATATTTTTCCAGCCTGCCACCCTGCATTGTGAATCCCATGGGGGAAAGCGTATGGGAGTTTGGAGTCCCGTAGGGAGTTTGGCGGACCCAGGAGGAGGAGGCTGTTTTTGCTGGCCTGGTGTTAAACAATGGAAACAGTACTGGGAGTAGCAGACTTCCAGGTGAGATACCCTAATTACTGCAGCATGATCATTGATTTAAATGACTCTGCCCCACTGTAGCAGCGTCACTAAGGGAGAATGCATAATGCAAGATATTGACAGTCAAGAGCAAGAGCAAAATGGTGGTGGGCCCAGGTCTCGGTAGTTGCCCTGGAAAGAAACACCCCCCGAGCACTACAAGAAGTATAGGGACACTTATTTTTTTATTAAGGAAATTAACCAATTCTGGGAATAATTCACAAGAGTCCCGGGAATAAAACAACAGTAGACATGACCAGTTTAGCACCTATGGCTGAATCGGAGCATGTCGTAGAGCTGGGGACTTTTGGACTCGTACTGCACCACTACCTGTGAAATTAATTACATTTTGGGGGAAGTGGCGTCGCCCAGGAAAACTTGGTTGATTGATCCAAAAGACCTAACGACCATAATGGATAAAAATACCACGATTCCATCTACAAGGAGATTTAACCCACATATGAATCTGTTGGATATGATGGATTTGGATCTGCAGTCTACCCAGTTTACTCAGCCAAAATCAAACAAGCTCCTTGTCCCTGAAGCCGCGGAGTTCAAACAGTGCCAAGCTAACGACATTGTGCCTATAATTAGTCCTTCCTCTACAGGTTCTGGCCAAAGCAGGAGTTACTCTGAGAACACCCTTTCACAGGTCCTCAACTATTCATGTACCGCCCACAACATCTAATTTACCTGCTCAGCCTACTAATATCCCAGTTGACGAGGGATCATGTAAATCCTGCAGCTGTGACTGCCATGCAGTCCTGGCAGAACTCTGGGAAGTAAAGAGGTTACTCCTGGTCCTAATTCAGGCCCAGGAGAGAGGGGAGGTTTGGGGGGCCCTTAATAGGAAAGGAGGGTAGTATGGGGGCCGACCACCGATCGGGGGGCCAACTCATCCTAACCCCAGACATTCCCAGAAGTGCACAAACTCGAGTTGAACAGGGATGGGGGCAATTTGTGCAAGTGGAGAACCTACCAGGTCTGATGGGGTTATGATTAATAAGGCGCTTTTTGCCCCACTTAAGACTGAGTGCCCTGTGCTGGCCTTACCAAAACTGAGTCAAGAGGTAAAAAGCTAAAAAGGTCTGAGCAGTTTATGCTTAAGGGAACAGCCAAGGCATCCAGAATCAAACCACTAACTAATAAGTTATAAGCTCGGGAAGATCCTGCGGCACAAAACGATCCCATACATGTTCCCCGGCTCATAGAACACACCCTGGGTAGAGATCAAGGAGAGGCACGTGTATTTGCATCAAGTCCCCAAACTATCCAGCAGTCAACAAGAACCAAGGGAGGCACTGATAAACAAAAGTCCGCATTGGTTGCATACTGTACGCAGCTGCTTTTTTGTATCTCAGGAGGGTATTTTAAATTGTACCAGACTTCATTACCAGGGGGAGAATGTTTTTGACTTCATCTTGATACAATTCTGGGACCAAAGTATAGACTAGCATTTTGGGCATCAATATGAAAAGTGCCCCATCAACCAATTGTTCTTTTCGAATCAGCCCCCACTCTGACCTCAAAACAGACCATCTGGTTGTACCAAGGCCCCATAATTCTGTGTTATCCTGGACAAATGCGTTGCCATCGGGGAGACGCCACCTGAGGAGTGCAGTAGAACATGGGCATAAGAAATGCAATAGCCTGGCGGAAGTTGGCCGCTGCTTGGACTGTAACTGGGAGTAGGGATTTAGGGTTAAACACAATTGCGATTTCCCTTTGGTGGGAGGCTGTTGTTAAGCGGCTTCACTTCAACACTGCAGCTAAGTCAATGCCTAGTCTGGGATGCTGAGGGAAACCCTTATTGATATATTTTTAGGTCCAGTTCATGTACTCTGGATGACACCCCTTATATAACACCCCTCTCTTAGAATCCCCCTGACCCCACTGAGCCAAGAAGTAGGTTTGTTTTGCAAATTCAAAGGTTTATTTGAAAAATTAAACAATATATATATCACACTTTTATAATAAATTAATATCTGATAGTACACAGAGACATATGATGTGGATCCACAATGGGTAATGTTACAGTGGTACACTTGATTACTTAGGAGTAATATAGAGGATGAGGTAGCTGAAAATGCTTTATGGTTTCAAGGAAATACAAGGTGGAATAAAATGCAGTACAGCAAATAACTTGATATGATTTCAACAAAAGACAATGTAATCACTTATCCCCTGGTGGCAATTCACCCCCCCCTATATGCAATGCAAGGAGGTGGAAGTAACACACACAGTCTTCGGGAATACAATCAAATACAATACGGAATTCAGTTCCCCCACCAGCAAGCTTAGAGGAAACAGGCAGAAGTTTGAAACACAGGCCCACAATGCTTTTAAATGTGATGGCAATGGATGGGAAAATGTGCTAACTGATTTTAATTCCCTCTAGAGATTCAGGGTGAGTGAGAGATCCTTGTTGGTATTAGTTCAGGCTCACTTTGGCAATGCTCTATGAGTTATTACCAGGTTGCAAACGGATTTTTAACAAAGGAAAGAATGGAGCTGTATTTTGACAAGTGGAGAAATTGAGCCGAAATCGCAAATCGCGGTAAATTTCGTATAGGGACTAGGAAGTCGGTTCTAGGTTCGTTGGAAAGTCTAGAATCACAGCTCGGAAATAAAAGTTAAATTTCGTTCCTAGCCCAAACGGTTCAAGAGATACGGAAGATTTAATAAAGGTAGTTTTTCAGATTTAAAGTAAAATCAAAATGACAGGTGACAGCTTGCAGCTGCAGAATTGACAGGTGACAGTTTTGCAGCTTTAAAAATGACAGATGACACAATTTCTAGGAGGCAGTTCTACTTAGGTTAAAATAGCTTGAATTAGATTATTTTAACTAAGAGATTGGTTCTGCACAGTTCTGCTAGGTACTCACAATATAAATTTGAAATAGGCCTCGTCACGGATCTGGTCAACACGTCCGGCGGAGGTTCTGTCTGCACGGCGGGTCAATCAGGTACCGGTTCTGCTCACAGCGATCCGGATCTCTGGTTCTGCTCACAGCAGTCTGGGTCAGCTCTGCTGTGCTGGTCTAGCCTCTCTGGATACAGCGGCCTCTGGTCCTGGATACTGCTCTGCTTTCTGGTCCGGATCAAGTGGATTCTGGATGTAACACTGCTTTCTGGGTACTGGCAAAAGTTCTTGGCAAAAGAATTCAGACAGCTCGCCTGGCTGTGGAATAGTTTGCAAATGATTTTAAGGATGCTGAGGCCTGCTGAGAAGAGTTCTCAGTTTGTGGGTTTAGGCCCTTGATTTAAGTTCTGAAGTAAATTTCTGGTCTCTGAAGATTGATGGATGTGAAGTCTGGAGTCTCCCGGCAGAGCGTCCCGCAGAAAATAGAATTGAATCTCTCTACCTGTCCCAGCAGTCTCTTTTTATGTGTTTTGGAAGTGGGTGTGTGCGTGGCATAACTGAGCCTGCCCCTCTCTACTTGTCATTGGCCCAATTCTCCCCTTTCCCATGATTGGGGGAAGGAAATGTGAGTCAGAGTGGTGAGGTCTGTTTATGGGTCAAAGGATCCTCCCCTGGTCAATTTGCCCACAAATCTATATTTGATTCAAATACTTATTTCCCAGATACACAATTTGTTGAAATTACATGTACACATTATATATTCCTTATGGTCCATGCTTGTCTGCCTCTGAGCTTCCTGGGGCCTTGCATTAAAAAATGACAACATTTTGCGCTTTTTGACTGCTTTACCCATATCGGACATTTACCAAAAATTACACACATTTGCGCAAGGAGTATGGACATTAATTGATGCAGTGTCAGATTTTTAACATGCAGACATTTGGAGTAAGACCCTATTTTCCGCTAGCAACCCCCCAGAATACACAACAGGGTCCTAACGCCTCTTAAAACGTGCACAGAAAATCCCAAGAATAATGATATTACTTATATAATTCTGACAAGTGCGTACTATGAATTATCCATCTTTTTTTAAAATTATGCTCTGGCCCAGATGGGTGTGGTTTAGGTTCCAAAGCACATGGGGGAAGCCTCTGTCTGCCCCCGCCTCCAGCTCGGGTGGCTCCCAGAGGCACTTCTCCTCCCACTTCTCCCAAGAGGAAGCCACTTTACATCCCTCCCAATATAACATTTACCTGAGTCCAGGACAAGGCTTTGTTCAACCTCCTTCAGTCCCCAGGTAATTCAATCAGAGAGGTGTCACCTCCTTTTTGTGGGGGCATCAGAATGCAGCCAGGCCTGGGAACACAGCTGTTGATCCAGTTTCAACTCCTGTCGGGGGTAGTTGACAGGCAGAATCCAGTTTCATTAAGCCAGGTTTCAGCTAAATGTCACTTTTTGTTCCCAGTTTTCTACATTCAAATCAAACTGACAATTTTTACACATGCAGCTAGAGTGCTGATTCTAAGTTCAAAACTATGACATTTCAACAGTTACAAACTATGTGATACTCAAAAGTAGGTCCCTCATTTAATTTAAACATTTTGATTTTAGTGGTTTTCAGTTCAGTTTAACTTAAGCTGCTGACCTCCACAGCTCAGCCAGTTTTGTTATGAACATTGTTTTGGGCTCTTTTTCTTTCCAGATTTTGTATGCACACAAAACTTCATTCTGCAAAATGTCTGCTGGTGTTCAGTGAGATTTTTGAATATCCTGCAATGTTTGACATAGGCATTTTTAGCTCGCATTCAGAGAAACCAAGGTGATTTCAAAGGGCTTTTTAAGCTAACAGGCACTGCTGTTTTTCCTTTGGCACGCATTCCACTCATGGCACCCCTGGCCCATCACGCTCGCACTGGTGGGTGGAAGGTTAGGCGACCATTTTGGTGTGCGCACAAACTGCGCGGTTCTCCTGGATTCTGGAGCACATGTGGGCTTTTTGGCCATCTTGGATTTTCTAAGCCCACAGCACCAAATGTGCTGACAAAGCTTAATGACTCAAACGTGGGTCAATACACCTGACAAAGCCACCCCACCTGACTGCACTTTGAATTTGAGTCGAGAGGGAGTCGGGTGCAAAGAATGTTTTGACCCACGCACTGGTATGTCCGCATCATCTTCTTCCAATTCCGCAAATGGCACACTTCAGCATCTTTTCCTCCGTCCGGTTGGATCGATCGGTTCTCCTCGCCGGTCCTGGTGGGAATATTGGGCGGTACCCCGGGCCCCTCGGATCTTTGCCCCCGGTCTCCGGATCGTCCTCCTTGGCCAGTCTCCAGGTTTTCTTTCTCCTAGGACGACAAAGGAAAGCGGCAATATCTATTCGTAGACATTTCTTCCCCACAATTGATATAGTGGGGTGGTATATACCTTTTATAGTCAAAACATTTGCGTTCTTATTTTAACAAAAAACAAGATACAATTATAAGACTTTTTTTTTCCAAATCATAATATTTTAGAGACTATATGTGGGATATTTTAGGGTTGGAATTGAATTAATCTGGAGCGGTCCATTCTGGGATTCCAGAGGATTCCTCCAGTTGTTGCAGAGTGTGCCTGGGATGGCAACACTTCAGCTAATTAATATGGACCCACTTATCTTCCCCTTCCGCCAAATTACCTTTGGGGATGCAGATTTTGTAGGCAACAGGGGAGATCTTGTCTATAATTTCAAAGGGTCCCTTCCATGTAGGCAAACATTTTCGCTGTTTGACCTGGTTCCTTTGGAAATTGTATAGATAGACCCGGTCTCCCACATCATATTCCTTCCTGGTGGTTTTCAAATCATAGTGCGTTTTCATACTCTCAGCTGATCTTTCTAGATTCCGCTGAGCATAGGCAAAAGCATGTTGGAGGTGTTTCCTTAAATTCTCCACATACTCATCAATCAGTTGTGGAGGCATTTATCAGTGTCTGCTCTTGGGTCCTGTAGAGCAAATGCTGAGGAAGCACCATCTTGCGTCCGGTCATCAACTCAAATGGTGACATTTTAGTTGCAGATGAAGGGGTAGATCTGATGGCCATTAGGACCAGAGGTAGTCGGATATCCCAACTTGGCCCAGAATCTGCCACAAACTTTTTTAAGATGCTCACAATGGTTCGGTTGTATCGCTCTACTGCTCCAGAAGAAGCTGGCCTGTAAGCAATATGTAGCTTCCTTTTGACCCCCAGTATCTCCCATATCTTTGTCATTGCTTCGCTGATGAAGTGGCTACCTCTGTCTGACTCAATCCTTTGAGGTAGACCAAAACGGGAAAAGATGTGGTTAATCATCAGGGCAGCTTCTGTTTCTGCCTTGTAGTTTGGGGCTGGGAGACATTCCACCCACTTGGTAAACAAGCATGTAACGGTCAACATGTAATTGTTTCCTCTAGACGAGCGAATCACGGGGCCTACAAAGTCGATTTGCAAATCTGATCATGGCAGTGTCATCCCCCTCTTTTGGAGAGGCGCACGGTGTGTGAGGGATGATGGCTGAAATTGTGCACACACAAGACACCCCTTCAAGTATTGGTCGAGGTCTTGCCCCATGTGTGGCCAGTATGCAACCTCTCTTAAGATTTCCAGTGTTGTGTGAAACCCCCTATGACCAGCAGTGGCCGCATCAGGGGCGTGACTTAACATCAGGCTTCGGAATGAGGTAGGGACCACCCACTGATCATGGCCAGCTTGGGATTTCCTTACCAACAAACCGTCTTGGATTCGGAACCTTTTTGGACATTTCATCAACACTCTTAGGTCCTCTTTCCCAATGTAATCGGTATCCGTCAGGGGAAAGTTCTCAGGGTCCTCAATGTGTTGGTAAAACTTACCAATTATTGGATCCCCCTTCTGAGCTGTGATTAAATCAGCATCAAGGGTCTCCTTACTCCATTGGGCAGTTGAAAGATCATTGTGAGCATTTGTCTGGGACCTAGTGATAGTAGTGACCTGGATTTCCCCCAACAGGGACTCTATTTCTATTAGATCCCCTTGGATGGCCCCGGTTTTGGCCAGCTGATCAGCTAAGCCATTTCCAGTTTTGTCTGGTCCCTCTACTTTGGAATGACCCTTGATCTTTTTCCAGTAGATGGACATCCCATTCGATGTGACCAGATCATCAATTTTTTGGATTAACTTCCCATGTTTCAGGGGTTTGTTATTAGCACATAACATGCCTCTGGTTTTCCAATTAACGAGGTGCTCCACGAACCCGTTCCGTACATAATCTGAATCTGTGATTATGACCAGTTTGTGGAGTTGATGTTGGACAGCAGTGAGGATGGCCTGGTGCACAGCCATCAATTCTGCCACCTGACTACTTCGGGGACCAATTTTGTATCCAGCGGAGGGTTCTGGGGACTCATTCACCCATGCGTACCCTACGCCGGCCACCAGTTCTTTTTCCCCGTTGTTCTCAACATGGTAAGAGCATCCATCCACATAGACAGTGGGCATTCCCTCACACTTGTCTTCTTCAAAGAATTTGTGTGGGGAATTAAGGTATGCCTCCATGTTGTCCTTGATTTTTAGACTTTCGTCCTCGAGACAGTTTTCTCTGGCACAATCGTGCAAGTCAGCCAGACCTTGCGCGAGGGGACTTTTCTTGTTTTGGCCATATCTGACCTCCACAGGAAATCCTTGCATTGACAGAATCCAGGAAGTAATTCGGGAATTACTCACATTTCCGGCCCGGATTGTGTCACTTTAGAGATATTGCAGAGGCTGGTGTGGAGTCTCCACTATGATGTGTTCCCCCTGGATAAACGGGCGGTAATTCTTCAATGCCCACACTGTTGCCAGGAGTGCCTTCTCACAATCGTTGAATTTTTCCTCCACAGAGGATAAAGTTTTGCTCGCATAGGAGATTACTTTATTGACCTTGTCATGCTTTTGGTATAATACTGCCGTCAAGCACGTATAAGAAAACCCTGTCTCCAGGAAGAACTCCTTGTTTCTGACAGGGTAAGCTAGGCAAGGCGCTTGTGCGAGGCTTCTTTTGAGTTGTCTTACTGCCTCGGATTGTTCTGGACCCCATTCCCACTTGACCCCCCCTTCAAGAGATGAATCAGGGGTCTGGTGATCTCTGCGTAGCCCTCAATGAACTTCCTGCTGTAATTAGTCAGTCCAAGTAGGCTCCTTAGTTCCCGCAGAGTTGTGGGATCCTTCAGTTTGTGGAGTGCTTCCACTTTCTTTTCTTGGGGACAGAGACCCTGAGGAGTAATCTCATGCCCCAAGAAATTAACACGGGTTCTACACCACTGTGCCTTCTGAAAGGAAAGTTTTGCTCCAGCGGCCCTCAACTGTGTCAGAACATAACGGATCTCTGCTATGTGTTCCTCCACAGATGAACCTTTGATGAGGACATCATCTACATAAGCCAGGTTACCCCTCGCACCCAGGTCGGGCATGGCCTTATGTAGGAAAATGTTGAATTCATTGCCGGAGTTGAGGTATCCAAAGGGAGTCCGGGTCCATGTGTACTGCTGGCCCCCAAAGGTAAAAGCCAGTTTGTATTGGTCCTCCCTACTGACAGGCACGGTCCAGTACCCATTGGTCAGGCCTATTGCAGTGAATACCTGTGACCCCTGAATCTGGGCCAGCCCTTGGTCAATGTAGGGAAGAGGCCATCGGGAAGTATGGACCCGTTTGTTGAGCTCCCTAAGGTCGGCGCAGAGTCTCCACTGGCCGTTTGGCTACAATATTCCCAGCACCGGATTATTGAAGGTGCTGTGTACTGGATGTATTATTCCCCGGGACTCAAGGTTCTTAATTATTTCAGTAAGGGACTCCATGGATGCGAGAGGCAAACGATATTGCTTCACAAACACTGGAGTCATTCCAGGGTCCGTGGGAATTGTTGTTGTGTGGATGTCGGTGCGACCACAGTCATGAGTCTACCGCAAAGAGATCTTGGAAATCCAAGAAAACTTGTTTCAACTTTTGCTTCTGTTCCAGAGTCACACAGGCATCAGCTAGGTTGACCCTCTCTTCCGCCATCTGCCTGAAGCCTGGAAAGACTTCTGGTTTGGCTATCTCAGCGGCCTCCTCCAGCTGGGTGGAGAAGTCCCTGGTCAGAGTGCTGATTTGGACTGGAGGCTTCAGGTGGGAAAGGCAGCCCTCATGGACCTGGAAAATCACCTCATCCCTCCTGAAGTCACAAGTCACATCTTCCGTACCATAAGGGCAAGAAGTGTACACCAGGAAGTTCCCCCCATGCCGGGTGAAAATCCTGTCTGGTGTTGTATTGTCATCACTGTCACTGTCAAAACAGTCCTTGGGGATCGGTCCTAACAGTTCATTTCCTAGATCAATGGAAAAATGTCGGTCATCAACCGCCATTCCAATAATGGTGCCTGCGGCTAGAGTAATACTCTTTAAGTCGCTGTTATCCACCTCTACTGGAATGGTGTCATGTTCTATGTTGACTAATGGAGTTGGGTTTACCCCCAACCCTTGCTGTTGGAGAGAAGCATTTAGATGAATATAAGCATCAGGGTTTTTCAATTTTTGTCCTCTTTTAACTTTCACTTCCAGGGAGAATTGTCGGGTCCTTTCTGGGATGGTGACTTCCTCTTTAATCTGAATTTCAACTGCATAAAGTAGCAATTGAGCTGACCTAAATGCTTTTTCTTGATCATCAAAGCCCATGGGATTATCCGCTAATCGGGACCAAGCTTTGAAGTTTATTAGGTCCAAACTAATGGCGAAGCGATTGAGAATGTCACTGCCTAAATAAAAGGCAGCAGTGACGTCTCGCACGACCCAACAATTATGGACTATGCTCTTTTTGCCAACGGAGATTTTGAGCATACATCTGCTTGGCAGGAGATGTTTTGAATTGGGTGCTTCCAGGTCCATTTCCCATTTGTCTATCAGTTTGAATGCAGGAATGGCTGGATCTTTTGGGAGTTGGCAACACATGGCTTCGCTGATGAAGCTCTTACCGTTGTTCACACACACTCGGGCGAGAACAGAGTCCTTCCCCTCATTTAACTGAACAGGGATGAACAACTGCTCTCCAATTTGCTGAATATCAGCCAGGCTCTGAGCTGATTTCACCTCTTTCTGGGCTATAGGAGTGGGAGTGTCTGATTGTGGATTGGTAAAGAATTTCAGAGTGTTTCCTTCCAGTGTGGAATACCACCTTAAACTGGAAGGAAGGTTGATTTTCAGAAATAGTGAGGACCCCCCATCACCAGTCTGTTGTCCTACTGCTATTACTGTCACGTCTGGAATTTGGTTGTTCTGGAAGTGAAATTCTACTTGGTCAGATTTTTGTTCAACCATGTGGCAGGTGCCGTTTAAACTAACATGGTTGACACTCTGTTTTCATTTTATTGGTCGGCTAGTCTGCGTCCAGAGGACCTTGTTTACGCAATCTATTAGGGGTGGCAACCTTCTCAGGAGGTCATTCCCTAGTAAACAAGGGGTGCCCTCTGGAGTCACTACTATGACCGGGTGTTTCACCTTGTGTCGCCCAATTTTGATGTCCAAATCTGCAGTCCCCTTGACAGGAATTTCCTTCCCGTCAACGTTCTGCAGTTGTCCAGGAAGAGAGGTGAGAGGAATACGATAATTCTCCCCCCTTCCTGCATTCAGTTCATCAAAGGCCCTTCTGGACAGAAGGGTAGCTTGAGATCCAGTGTTCACCAGCGCCAAAATTGTACCCTGCCCCTGTACTTGTACCTGGGCATAATATCTTCCCTCCTTCTCCTCAAGGGGGCACAGATAATGCACATTTTTGGACAACTGGTGGGCTAACTTTCTGGTTTTGGACATTGCTAGCAAAGAGATTTGGGCAGAATCCTGTGAAGAGCCTGGGGAATCTGAAAGAAAAAGTTGGCAACTGGAGATCAGAGCCATTGTGGGTTCCCCTGGTTCCGGTTCTGGGCCGCCCCCCCCCTTTTTGGAGGCAGTCACCAGGATGGGTTTGAACCATCCTGGTGACTTTTGGTATTGTCGGTTCTGGGATAGAATGATGGGCGGTGACAGCTCAATCCCCACATCTCCCCAGTCTGGATTGGAATCCCTTGAGACCCATTTTTCTTAGGGAGGAGTTCCCCCATCTCTAAAGGAGAAGATCCTTTTCCCAGGATCCTCTGAGGATCCCTCTCCCTCAAATTGGAAGACCTGTACCTCCTCCACAAAGTGGGTCTGTTTGGGTCCTTTGTTTCTCCTACCCCCCCTCTGCTCCTTGGGAGGCAGGCTTTCAGGGGCAGGAGATTTTGTTTCCGGTTCCTGGTTTTCCAGGGGCTGTTTACAAGTTGGGAAGGAAGCTTCCTCCAAGGCTTTACACCCCCCTTCCCCTTGTGCCTCCTCCCTGGGAACCGGTGGGTTATCGGGGTTCTGCCCCCGTCATTGTTCTGGAGCACCAGGTCCAGAGTTTGGGGCATTCTGCAGTGGCATACTCATCTGAGGGTTCTGTTGAGCCCTCAGTATGTGACCCAGATCTCGTGCCATATTTTGGACCTGGCGCTCAAGTTGTGAAACCCGCTCAGGCTGATACGGGGCCCTATTTTCTCCGCTGGGCTGGTCCCGGGAAGGGTAGCTAATCCTTCTCTGGTAATAGCCCGGATTGGGAAGATTTTGGTACCCCTCCACGCTTGGCCTCCCCTCTTCCGGATTAGGTTGTCTGGGCTCAGGGAATTGGGGAAAGAAGGATGGATGATTTTGGGGCTGGAAATTGGGTGGATACCTGGGGAAAAAGTTCTGCCCAGGATTTGGAGAATTTCTGCCCTCCTGTGGGAAGTTGGGAGGGAAGTTCCCTGGGTTAGGTGCTTGGCTGGATCCCCCCCTTGGGCTGGAGGAGTCAACACATAACCCAGGATGGGTCGGTTTCCCTTGTAGCGGGGACTGACATAATCAGGGGAGTGCGTGACCCCATTTGTGGGACTACCTCCTTGGCTCCCTGTCTCTGACTGGCCCGAGGGCCTTCTGGACTGGGCATTATTAGGTGCAGGTAGGTTTTTAGGCCCCCCCATCTCCAAATCCAAAACGGGGGTGACTTTACCTCTGCCACCTTGGCAGCAGCAGGGGTGCTGTTGGTTTTGGGGTTTTTATGCGCATTATTTTTATTTTCGATGGGCTTCTGCACCTCATAGATCCGGGTAGCCTGTTCAATGACCCAGTCTAAAGATCTTTTCTCATGAAAATCTCTCACGAGCTGGGTCATTATGTATTTGGGTAAGGCATGGAAAAAACGTATTGATAAATTCTCTGCTATCCGTGCGCACCCTTCTGGTGGTCTGCGCAAAAGCATGCTTTAATTCTTGCACAAACTCTTGTGGGGCCTGATCCTCCCCACATTGCAAATTGTAGGCTGCCTTGCGAGCCTCTTGAGGATTTCTGTGCACAGAAAAATGTTTCAAGATGGCCGCCCTGTATGTGGACCACCTTGAATGGTTTTGATCCTCCAGCCCTGCAAAGAAACTGGAGTATTCTCGTCAGAAGGTCCATTTGACGTACTGGATGCAGCTACTGCTGTCCTTCAAATGGAAAGTCTCCATCATTTGCTCATATAGCTCCAAGTGTTCCCAAACAGAATACTTGGCGTTCTTATGATAAGGCGTGATGACACTCCTTATTGCCTTTATTTGTTTCAATGGGTCCTTAAGCAAGGCCCTTTTTGCCTTATTGGCCTTTTTGGTTCGGGTAACCCTGGTCCATTCATCCTCTGACTCAGAAGCACTGCTCCCAGAGGTGCCTGTCTGATCTTCCAGGTTTTCCCAGATTCTGCGAGCCTGGGAATGGCTGGCAGAATGTGGGGACCTGGTCTCCTGTGTCCTGTAATGCTCAGAGGAGTCTTCAGATCCCTCCTTGCTGCCAGGATTTGATGGGTACCCCCCCACTGCCCTAACTGGGCAGAGGTTTTCAGGATGCCCTTAATGGGCCTACTCTCCTGGGGTTCCCTACTAAATGGCACTGTGCTTGGGTGCCCATACCCGGATGCCAGGCCAATCCATTCCTGGGAGGTACTGGCCTATGAGCCCCATACTTCTAGCTGGATAGTAATCTGCCATCCCCGTGGCCCTGGGCTCATGTGCGCCAGGGGACATGGGGGTGGCAGAGTCCAGGGACTGGGAGAGATGAAGGCCTCTGGTACTAGGGTTCCTGAGGTTATGCTCAGGAGTTTCTCTTTCCCAGCGAACCTCATCCCTATTCGCCCCTGCTCCCTGTTGCAATGCAAGAGCCTGCGCTTTCAGTTCCTCAGTTAAGGCCTTACTAGACTCTATCAGTCTCTCCTGCATCGCTACCTGTTGCTGGAGCCTATCATTGTGCTGGCAGAGAGCCTCATTCTCTCTCTGTGCCCCCTGATTGGTCCTGGAGTACTGGGCCAGTCTTTGCTGGAGGAGGGTTACCTCCTGAGCTGTGTCCCTATTGGCCTGCTCCTTTCTTGCCAGAGCATCCTCCACCCTCCTGGTGTGCTCTAACAAGTTCGGGTGTTCTTTTTGGAGGTCACCCAGTCCCTGGAGGGCCAGGTGATTTTCTTCCATTTTCCTTTTTAAGTGGCAGACTTCCTGGCCCAAGGTATCCCTTTCCTGACTAAGAGCCTGCATCTGTGCCCCCAGGTCGTCCCTTTGCCTTTGGAAGGCACCAGCTTTCTGGCGCTCCTGGTCAAACTCTGCCTGGGTATCCAGGTCTTTCAAAATCAGTTTATTGCTCTCTGCCTTCTCCCTATCTAGGTGGCTTTGCAGGGTGACTACCTGCTCAGCACATGCCCTATTGAAGTCTAACTGTTGCTCCAGCTTTTTCTGGCTCTGCAGTAGGGAGTCCAAACCTTCTTGGTACTCCTTCTGCAAGGCCAGAAATCTGGTATCCTAGTCAGCCTTTTCCTGTTGCAGCGCATCCATATCCTCCTTTATTTTAGTGATGTATTGTCTGCTGTCATTTTCTGACTCCTGGCTCCTGAGCAGCCTCTGCTCAGAAGAGTCCAGATCAGATTGGGCCTTCTCTAACGCCATCTGTTGCCTATTTGCCAGATCTTGGCCTTCAGCACATTTGTCCTGCATGGCTCCCATATATAGATACAAATATGCCGCTATCCTAACCATCTTGTCATGTTCATCTTTAGCTTTAGGAGCCATATATAATTCACTCAGGGCCACATGTAATGGACCCTGATCTCTCCATATATCTGACCCTGTTTCAGTGACCTGCTGTGCGATTGCCTGCAACCAGACCGTTTGGTCCTGATGAGTCCACTCACCTCTCACAAATAGCTTATGTAAGAAGTGCTCTCTGGCTATTTTGATGTCTACCAGTGTCGTCATTCTGGAATTTGAGTTCCTTCCTGACTTACAGAAGTTTGTATTTTATTTTTGCAAAACAGACCGTTTCCTTAGAGCGTTCCTTTGAGGAGTGCTTTACAGCATAACACAGCGTGGTGATCCGACCGGATGTATGTCTCCTGTCAGTTCGCACAGTGTATTAATCTTCACAAGTGATCGATCTAACCCAGAATCTCCGGCTACGAGCCCCCACTTTGTTAAGCGGCTTCACTTCAACACTACAGCTAAGTCAATGCCTAGTCTGGGATGCTGAGGGAAACCCTTATTGATATATTTTTAGATCCAGTTCATGTACTCTGGATGACAACCCTTATATAACACCCCTCTCTTAGAATCCCCCTGACCCCACTGAGCCAAGAAGTAGGTTTGTTTTGCAAATTAAAAGGTTTATTTGAAAAATTAAACAATATATATATATCACACTTTTATAATAAATTTATATCTGATAGTACACTGAGACATATGATGTGGAACCACAATGGGCAATGTTACAGTGGTACACTTGATTACTTAGGAGTAGTATAGAGGATGAGGTAGCTGAAAATGCTTTATGGTTTCAAGGAAATGCAAGGTAGAATAAAATGCAGTAGCGCAAATAACTTGATATGATTTCAACAAAAGACAATGTAATCACTTTTCCCCTGGTGGCAATTCACCCCCCCTAAATGCAATGCAAGGAGATGGAAGTAACACACACAGTCTTCGGGAATACAATCAAATACAATACGGAATTCAGTTCCCCCACCAGCAAGCTTAGAGGAAACAGGCAGAAGTTTGAAACACAGGCCCACAATGCTTTTAAATGTGATGGCAATGGATGGGAAAATGAGCTACCTGATTTTAATTCCCTCTAGAGATTCAGGTTGAGTGAGAGATGCTTGTTGGTATTAGTTCAGGCTCACTTTGGCAATTTTCTATGAGTTATTACCAGGTTGCAAACAGATTTTTAACAAAGGAAAGAATGGAGCTGCTATTTTGACAAGTGGAGAAATTGTGCCAAAATCGCAAATCTGGGTAAATTTCGTGAGTGCGTAAATCGCGATTGCGGAAAAAGTATAGGAAGTCGGTTCTAGGTTCGTTGGAAAGCCTAGAATCACAGTTTTGAAATGAAAGTTAAATTTCGTTCCTAGCCCAAACGGTTCAAGAGATACGGACGATTTAATAAAGGTAGTTTTTCGGATTTAAAGTAAACTCAAAATGACAGGTGACAGCTTGCAGCTGCAGAATTGACAGGTGACAGTTGTGCAGCTTTAAAAATGACAGATGACACAATTTCTAGGAGGCAATTCTACTTAAGTTAAAATAGCTTGAATTAGATTATTTTAACTAAGAGATTGGTTCTGCTAGGTACTCACAATATAAATTTGAAATAGGCCTCGTCACGGATCTGGTCAACACGTCCGGCGGCGGTTCTGTCTGCTCGGCGGGTCAATCAGGCACTGGTTCTGCTCACAGCGATCCGGATCTCTGGTTCTGCTCACAGCGGTCTGGGTCAGCTCTGCTCTGCTGGTCTAGCCTCTCTGGATACAGCGGCCTCTGGTTCTGGATACTGCTCTGCTTTCCGGTCCAGATCAAGTGGATTCTGGATGTAGCACTGCTTTCTGGGTACTGGCAAAAGTTCTTGGCAAAACAATTCAGACAGCTCGCCCGGCTGTGGAATAGTTTGCAAATGATTTTAAGGATGCTGAGGCCTGCTGAGAAGAGTTCTCAGTTTGTGGGTTTAGGCCCTTGCTTTAAGTTCTGAAGTAAATTTCTGGTCTCTGAAGATTGATGGATGTGAAGTCTGGAGTCTCCCGGCAGAGCGTCCTGCAGAAAATGGAATTGAACCTCTCCACCTGTCCCAGCAGTCTCTTTTATGTGTTTTGGAAGTGGGTGTGTGCGTGGCATAACTGAGCCTGCCCCTCTCTACTTGTCATTGGCCCAATTCTCCCCTCTCCCATGATTGGGGGAAGGAAATGTGATTCAGAGTGATGAGGTCTGTTTATGGGTCAGAGGATCCTCCCCATGTCAATTTGCCCACAAATCTATATTTGATTCAAATACATATTTCCCAGATACACAATTTGTTGAAGTTACATGTACACATTATATGTTCCTTATGGTCCATGCTTGTCCGCCTCTGATCTTCCTGGGGGCTTGCATTAAAAAATGACAACATTTTGCGCTTTTTGACTGGTTTACCAATATCGGACATTTACCAAAAATTACACACGTGCGCAAGGAGTATGGACATTAATTGATGAAGTGTCAGATTTTTAACATGCAAACATTTGGAGTAAGACCCTATTTTCCAGTAGCAACCCCCAGAATACACCACAGGGTCCTAACGCCTCTTAAAACGTGCACAGAAAAATCCCAAGAATAATGATATTACTTATATAATTCTGACAAGTCCGTACTATGAATTATCCATCTTTTTTTTTTAATTATACTTTGGCCCAGATGGGTGTGGTTTAGGTTCCAAAACACATGGGGGAAGCTTCTGTCTGCCCCCACCTCTAGCTCGGGTGGCTCCCAGAGGCACTTCTCCTCCCACTTCTCCCAAGAGGAAGCCACTTTACGGCCCCCCCAATATAACATTTGCTTGAGTCCAGGACAAGGCTTTGTTCAACCTCCTGCAGTCCCCAGGTAATTCAATCAGAGAAGTGTCACCTCCTTTTTGTGGGGGCATCAGAATGCAGCCAGGCCTGGGAAAACAGCTGTTGATCCAGTTTCAACTCCTGTCGGGGGTAGTTGTCAGGCAGAATCCAGTTTCATTAAGCCAGGTTTCAGCTAAATGTCACTTTTTGTTCCCAGTTTTCTACATTCAAATCAAACTGACAATTTTTACACTTGCAGCTAGAGTGCTGATTCTAAGTTCAAAACTATGACATTTCAACAGTTACAAACTATGTGATACTCAAAAGTAGGTCCCTCATTTAATTTAAACATTTCAATTTTAGTGGTTTTCAGTTCAGTTTAACTTAAGCTGCTGACCTCCACAGCTCAGCCAGTTTTGTTATGAAGATTGTTTTGGGCTCTTTTTCTTTCCAGATTTTGTATGCACACAAAACTTCATTCTGCAAAATGTCTGCTGGTGTTCAGTGAGATTTTTGAATATCCTGCAATGTTTGACATAGGCATTTTTAGCTTGCATTCAGAGAAACCAAGGTGATTTCAAAGGGCTGTTTAAGCTAACAGGCACTGCTGTTTTTCCTTTGGCACACATTCCACTCATGGCACCCCTGGCCCATCACGCTCGCACTGGTGGGTGGAAGGTTAGGTGACCATTTTGGTGTGCGCACAAACTGCGCGGTTCTCCTGGATTCTGGCGCACATGTGGGCTTTTTGGCCATCTTGGATTTTCTAAGCCCCCAGCACCAAAAGTGCTGACAAAGCTTAATGACTCAAACGTGGGTCAATACACCTGACACTGTATTGTTTGTAACTTATTTTGTGACTCAACTGTTAAAAGTCTGAATGTTTTTATTTATGCCAATATGTGTTTTGATGTACTTGCATGGCCTTATAGTTGAATAAAGTTATTGAACGAACAACGTTTTGAGGATGATCTTTCTCACTCTCTGATCAGAGGCATGCACATTCTTTCCATGCTTCCCCTTCTTCAGCCCCTGAACCATGACTCCAAGGACAACATTAATAACCAACACACAGAGCATCAGCAGGACACATCAACATCTCTCAGTCCAGCCACAACTGCCCGGCATACAAAAGCTCCTTAAGACCATGCCCAGCTTCTAATCCTGAACCAAGTTGGAACTGCAAGCTGACTGGCCTCCCACATACCTGTTAATTAGGTGTGCTACACTCTGAACAACCCAGTCCTTTCTAATTTGCATGGCAATGGCTGGAGTAGGGACTGGGCAGCAATACCTACAACCGCTTCCATGCATCAATGTGTATTCATTTATTCAGTATAATCCGTACTGCTGCTGGCATGGCCCAACTGCTCGATCCTGAATGTAAAAAAGGAACTAAAACGTCACACACTACCTGTGAGGGATCAGTAATGTGAGGCGGACAACTGTTTGAAGATTGCTAAGGGAAAGCACTCTAACAGAGGATATCTGACCCTCACACTAAGCAACAAATACACAAAGAAAATATACAGCACTACAACATAACATAGACAACATTCACAGTTTCTGAATAACCTTCTGATGACCTGGGTGCATTCCCTTCCCCAGGAGTCAAGGTCAACTCTGGTAATGTTCAACCAAAGAAAGACATGTCTCAAATCAGTTCTTGATGTTTCAAAGCCAAAGTAAGGTTTGTTAACCAAAGTTCCAATGATAGCATATCACTTCTTCTTGTTGAAATATCCACTTTCCACTCCCACCAAATAGCACCAATGGTAATCCCAACCACGATGATTTGTCACCACTTCAGAAAGACTTGCCACTGTTCATAAGCAATGCAACCTCTAAAACTGACAGTGACACAGTTCTTCGTTAACAGTATTTAATTAGTTACAGGTTTTGAATTCACAATGGTATATTTGTCAGGATGGCTTCTCTGTGCTGCTTCTTCCACTTCAGCAACTTCACTTCTACTTGATTTACCATGAGAACAGTCACCTTTGTCTCACAGTACTACACTTTGTTTACGCTACTAAAATGTTGGATCGACTGAGAAGTAGAGAAAACCACCACAGCTTCAGTACTTTGGACTACTACCACTGCTTCAGTGATTTGTACTTCTAGACAGGCTTTGACAAGATAAACTTTAAAGTACTTCAACATCTTCTAGTAGGCAGGGCAATCGTCCTCTGAATATCTCTCTTCAAGAGGGACAGCCTCTTTGCCTCTGTCTGCCACAATAACAACCTGGGTTTGCCTTTAAGACACACGTATCTCTGTCTGCCACAGTCTTTGGCACTACAGGTTGTATCAACTTCAAAATAGTTTTTACAAGCAGCCAGTTTCCCGTCCCCAACTTTATCACCCCAAGTAATTACCCAGAAGCCTTGATGCCACTTTCTTAGCTCCAGGTTATGCTTGCACAAATGTATCTTAGGCCAGTTATACTGTTATTAACTTCACAGTAACAGTTAGTTTGCTTTTTAACTCTGAGAAAGGCTAAATTCACTTTTAATATAGGGCGGTTATTGGCTTCGGCAATGCTTGTTCCCTTCAAAAGTGAATACACTTTAACTTCTTATAGATAGAAAGGTATGCTGAGTTAAAGTGAAGAATAGAGTTCAGTATTTCTTTAGGAATCACATTTAGGCACACATGACCACATTTTAAGGTAGTTTTCAAAGGTTAAAGACTTGGATAAAATTGTATCCCTCTATGACAGTAAGGGATAGATTTCTATCTTCCTTTGGAAATCACAATTAGGCACACGAAACAATAATTTTTTAAAAAACAATTTTAATTCATTTATTTAACATAACCATATCAACATACAATCTTTTAATTAATACAAACATTTCATATTCAATTGTATGACTGCTTCCCCACCCACCGCAACTCCCTCCCCCATCCCAGGCCTACGTCGCATCCATCATTCCACCACCCATCTTTATACATCAGCAACTCTACTGGCTACAGGATCTTCATTACCCAGAGTCTCCTCTGAGTCGTGGGCACCCTGTTCAGAGACGGCCAGCTACGCTATTAATTGACTCTAAGCGTTCACTCCGCCCTCCCCTTGTTCTGTGTTCCTACGTATCACTTCCTGCCACACCACGGTCTCCTCGTTGGCCCATTTTAACAATTCTCTCAGCCACAACTGCACTGCTGGCCTTGTTTGTAGTTTCTAACCCATATACCCATATATGCTCAGTCCCTGAGTTTGCTCACATGTCTAGCCTGATTGGGTCTTGGGAAGCCCCCTAATAGGCAAGCTATGGGGGATCCAACATCCAGGGTAATCTCTGCTTTTGTCAATACTTGGGCTACCTCTCCTCAAAATCTGCTGATCCCTGCACATGCCCAGAACATATGCACCATATCTGCTTTTATCTCCCCACACTTGGGGCATGCCTGTATATCTGCGTGATTAAACCTGGCTATTTTGTTCAGGTTTAGGTATGCTCTATGGGTCACGTATAAATGGATCTGTTGTAGTTGCACATTTCTTGACACCTTTTTGTGATTCCCCATAGCTCTACTCCACATCTCGTCTGACACTGGCTCCTGTAAGTCTGCTTCCCAATTCTGCCTGGTCTGTCCTAATTCCCTTCCAAACTTGGAAATCAATCGCTCATATATTCGTGAGACTTCGTGTCCCCCCTTCTGACACATCATAAAATGTCTCTATAAACTCGTCCGGCTGTAAGGACGTCTCGGTCTCTGGCCATCTACGTCTTAGGCTCCTCAAGAGTCAGGAATATGTGATGTGTTGTCCTCGGTGTGCCCCCGTGTCTCCTAACAGTTCCTCAAAACTTTTGTGCCTCCCTTCCTTTAGCACGTCTCTCACAATCGCTACCCCCATGGGTTCCCAACTCTTCCTCATGTTTAGTCTTACCTGGTCATCTTCCCCTTCCAGCGCGACTAGTGGGATCTGCAGAGACTACAGTGTTGTGTACCCCATCAGCTGACTGGCCCTGCACCACATTGTGCACCCCAGGCGCAACAGTAGCCGCGCGCTGGTTGCGCACGAATCGGGTAGCCCTATCACTTAGTTCAGAAAGAACTGAGTACTTTATGGCCGCAGTAACTTTGATTCAGGTGTTTGTCCATCTGACAGCCATTTGCCACAAATTGCAGCTGGCTAGCTATAAAATATACCTCGAAATTGGGCAGTTTTATTCCCCCTTGTTCGTATGGTTCTGGAGCTTCCACAATGCCACTCTGCACCTTGAATTGTGCCATATGAAGCTCCTGCATATGCTATGTAATTTCCTAAAAAACATTTTAGGTATCGCAAATGAGATATTTGCAAAGTAATGTAGGTGTCTTGGTAGCACCACCATCTTCAGTAATACTGTGCGCCCCATCATCGACAATAGTAGCCGAGTCCAGAATGATATGCAGTTTTCAATTTTGCTAACCACCTTCTCTGTGTTATGTTTATGTACTATCCTAGGGTTGTGGTATATGTCCACTCTAAGTACTGAAACATATCTATTTCCCACTTAATTGGTAACACCGGCATTTTATGTATGGGCTTCCCAACGTATTCTCCCAAGGGGTATAGTCTTGATTTCTGGGGGTTAATAGTTATACCTGACAGTGCAGCATACCATTCCATCACATCCAGGATTTATTGTAAATTCTCTTCAGGGTGTTGCTAGTACAGGAGCATGTCATCTGCATATAATGAGATCAGATGCCTCCTCTCCGAGGTACTTCTACCCACATCTCCATATTCTTGCCTTAAATAGACCACCAGTGGATCCAACACTAAGATGAATAGCATCAGGGACCATAGACATCCCTGCCTCCTGCCTGAGACAGTGGAGCCTGTTTTGACCCTTGCTATCGGTTCATTGTACAGAAGCCGCACCCATTTAATGTATATGGGCCCGATACCAAATTCTTTCAGGACCACTAGCAGCCAAAACCATCTGACTGAGACAAACGCTTTTACTGCATCAAGTGACACTACTGCTACTTCATGTGCCTCTTTCTGGGTATAGTCTATTATATGATGCAATCTCCTAAGGTTATTGATAATATTCCTGGGTGGGACACATCCTCTCTGATCTGGATATATGAGCTTCTCTATGACCGGTCTAATCCTCTTTGCTATGACTGCTGTAAAAATCTTCCCATCTTGGTTCAGCAACGATAGGAGCCTATACGAGCCACATTCTGTATCCCGCTTATTTGGTTTGAGGAGGGGGATAATTATCGACTCTCGCAGGGACCCAGGCAATTTACCGGTATCTAGCACCTCGTTTAGCATTGCTAGTAGTGGGGACAGGATGTCGGCCCTATATTCTTTATAAAATTCTCCAGGGAGCCCATCCGCCCTTGGGACTTTACAGGTCGGTAGGTCTTATCACATTTTCTAGTTCTTCCATCATGATGGGTATCTCCAGGCTATCTCTCTCTTCCTTATTTAGTTTGGGAAGACTGATCTCAGTCAATGCATCTTGTATATCCGACTCCTCCCACTCCGTGGTTTCCATATACAGGTGTGTATAATAATCATAAAAACACGTATTCACTTCTTCTTGGGTCTCCCGCAACTTTCCGTCCAACCCCTTCACTGTTCTGATTGTCTGCCGTATGGTCTCACTTTTATACAACCAAACCAGCAGCCTTCCCGGCTTGTCCCCCTCTGCATGTTGTCTCTCGATGTATTTCTTGTAGCTTAATTTACCTAACCTTTCCCTGTGTTCCCTACATTCCTGTTATAGGTGGATCACTTCCTCGGCCTCTTCTGGGGATCTCTTTCCCACCTGCGTTATAGTTTCTAGTTTACTTTCTGTCTTTTTTATGTCTCGCAAAATAACATCTTGCATCCCTTTCGACGTAGCTATAGCTGCTCCTCTCACCACTCCTTTAAAGTCCTCCCACAGTGTACCAGCTGAGTTTACGCTGCCAGTGTTGTACTCAAAATATTCTTTCACCTTGGCTCTCAAATGTTCTCGGAACCCTGTATCTTTCAGTGCTTCAACCCTGAGTCTCCAGGTCGGGATTTTGGCTCAGGGGGGAAGAACCTGCCAGGTAACAAACAGAGGGGCGTGATCCGAAAGAACCCGAGCTTTATACTCAGCCTGTGTGAAATCGCTCAGTGTTTCCTCCCCTATGAATACATAGTCTAACCTCGTGTATAGGTTCTGCGGGGCGGTATAGTGTGAGTATACTCGGTCCTGTGGATACATTGTTCTCCATACATCAGCTAACTTAAATGTGAGCAACAGCGTATTCAAAGCTTTGGCTGAAGGGGTTGGATAAACAAATGTATTATCTGATCCATCTCTCGTCAGGTCCACAGTACATTAAAATCTCCTCCCCATATCAACTCACAATCTCTATATGGACTAATCTTAGGATATAAAGATCTGAAATAAGCTGCTGTATGCTGATTTGGGGCATACATATTAATAACACATATTTCTTCATTATCAACCAATCCCCAAATTATTACCATCCTACCGTCTTTGTCTAGGAAGGTCTGGAAGATCTTGAATGGGACTGTCGATGCCACCCAAATTAGGACCCCTCTAGCATACGCTGAGTATGTTGAACCCAGGGTCACCCCCCTCCATTTCCGTACTAGTGTATCTTGTTTTTCTTTGGTCAGGCAGATTTCTTGCAGGAGCGCTATATCTATTTTCTGGTGTCTCAAATATGTCATAGCCCAGTTTCTTTTAATATAACTGTTCAAGCCTCTCACATTCCAGGTTGCTATTTTGAGTTCACCCATATTGGCCAAGTTTTTCTACTTCCATCTCTCCCTTGGCACCTCCTCCCTCATTCTCTTGTGCGTATCCGCACGCCAACTTCCCTCTAACTACCTCAACTCCTTTCCCTCCCCCCTCTCCAACCGTTCCAACGTTTGCCCAGCTCCAAATCTGGATCTCAGGCATCCCCACATCTCGCTCCTTTCCCGGCCCAATGGCGGTAGTCGGAGTGCAGCAGGAGGATACTGAACTACTAGTTTCCTAGCTAATCTAAACTAATGTGGGTGATAGTTTTAAGCAGCGCTAGGAATCACACTAAGCAGCACCTGTGCCTCCTCTCCTGCATTTAGCTAATAGCAAGAAATGCATTTGCTTTTCAGCTTAAATGTCTGTGTCGGATCATTATATGTTGGCCCCCACACACCTCAAGGGAACATTATTCACACAATGCAGATTCACTTATCACGTCCAGCTCCCATCTGGTCTTGTTTCTCCATCGGCATATTAAGCGTGTCCATCCAATTGCTCACATCTTCAGGGGTCTCTTAAAAAAACAGCGCAGTCTTTATATAGGACCTTTTCCTTCGCCGGGTACAGCAACATGTATTTAAGATTGGCGGCGTGTAACCTCCTCTTGATTACCCCATAATTCATCCTTTGTTTTTGCACCAAAAAAAGTATAATCAGGCTATGGTGTGATGGACTTTGATGCTCACCTGATCGTTCCTCCTTTGCGGAAGTGTTCTAGGATTCTCTCCCTGTTCTTTCAATTTAGTATCTTGGCAATTATCGGCCAGGGCAGTGCTCGAGGCAGCGATTTCCTTGTCAGGGCTCTATGTGCCCTTTCCACTGTAAACCCTTGGGTGAGTGATCCAGCGCATTTTTCCTGCAATGACATGTCTTTGATGTAATTTGTCAGGTTCGGACCTTCTTCACCCTCTGGGAGCCCAACTATCTGTACGTTATTCCTCTGTGCCCGACCGTCCGCCTCTTCTGCACTGTTTTTCAGATTCCGCACCTGCTGCTTCAGTATGGGGACTTCCTGAGAGTTTTCGTTGCAACTGCTTGTATTAGCCTTCTCCTCCTTCTCTAGCACCCTTGTGCGTTCTGTTAATGCTCTGACATCCTGTCTCAAGAGGTTCACATCAATACTAATGGTGTCAATTTTGAACTCCAGCATCGACTTCAGCTCCGCTATGGCCTCCAGTATTTGCTGGTCATTTCACCCTAGTGTTTCTCCTTCACGTGACTCTTGCACTGTTGTCTTTGCGCTGTCCGTCTTTTGTGCAGGTTTGGCAAATGTGTCAATTGACAACTGTTTCCCTTTGCTCTTATATGACTTAGATGCCATAGGTGCACCCTCTTGATCTGTAGCGCTCTCTTCTGGCCAGGTTGACATGGTGCAGTCCCTTGTCTATCGCAGTGCTTTGTTGGGGGGTTTTCTGCTGTCGGTCCAGAAGCACGTTATGCGTGTGTGCTCTTTCCAGGGTCCTGAACCTGCCCCCGCGCCTCCCCCTTTCTCCGGTGTCTTCTCCCAACTTCCTTGTGGCTGGGGACCTTTTCATTGCCTGATATTTCTTGTGTTCCTCTCCTCCTCCCTTTGTCCATGGGCTCGCCAGTGGGTGCTTCTAGGTCTGATGGTGGGGTTATGTCTCTGCAGTTTTCCATAGTTTACTGGTCTCAGCACTACCTCTGTGCACCCCTCCGTTCTGCCTGTGCAATTAAAGTGCATTCCAAAATGCCCAGATGGGTACTCCCCTTCCATGATTGTCACTGCATACAGTTGGCACCCTGTGTCTTGGCGCTGACTGGCATATGCTCCTACCAGATCTGGGCTGGCCTACTCCAGGCGGGGGAAGTGTTGCACAATCTGCTCCAGGTTCACACATCCCTTTCTGTAGGCCGCTACTCATCTTCGGGGGCTTTGCAGCATCAAGCACCCCAGCAAGTTGTCAACCCCCGGTATTACTTTTTACCTGCTGATTTGGTTACTGCAGGTATCTTAAACAGCTGGGGGCCCTATGGGTATTGGTATGGCCCATGCTGCCGTGCACTTGCAGGATTACGTACTTGAGAGCCTATTCTGTGGCATCTGTAATTGTAGTGGAACCAGATGCAGCCTTTTGGTTGTCTCAGGCCTCTAGTGCCCTTCGAGATCCCCACTGATTCGACCTCTGTCGCCTGTGCCGGTTCCTGTCAGCTGATTCCCCTTTTACTCTCTTTCTTGTCTGTCTTTTACAGGACCGTATTGGGTAGCTTTATTCCTCACTTCAGTCCTTTGGCTGTTCTCTGTTGCCCCTTCTTCCCTTGGGGTGGGCCTCCGTCTGCCTCCCGAATTCCCTCTGCGACGTACCTTGATATAGTGCTTGTTGGCTTCTCACATACGCTGCTTATAGCAATCCAGTGACTGTGTCCCTCAGCGAGCGTCTGGTGTTTTCACAGCTCTTATGGTTATTTCTTTTATGTGGCAAGCATGCTTGTGTTGTGCGTCAGCTCTGCATCCGCAGCATGTGGGAATTCTCAGCGTTCTATTTGTATGTCAGTTTCACGATTTCAGAAGGCCTGATCTGCGCCTTTCTGTACTTGCTGCTGCATCACCTCACACACTAACTATTATAATGCTCTTGACGTTGTCTGAGAGATTCAGCCACAGAGCCTCATACAGTCACTGAACATTTACTATTTCAATTGGGTTGCCCCGATTATCTCCTTTGTTGCTCTGATCTCCTACTTTGCAAGAGCTTTATTAGTGCACCATAGGCCGTACCCTTAGACCCGCACTTTTGTTTTCCTTCCAGGTAGCTCTGTGGAGTTGTGAGCTCTTTCTATCGCTCTTCCGCCTTGTTTTGTGTAATGTACACCCTGTTTGACACTCCGGTCCACAGGTCTAGACCCCCTAGACCTCCTGCATATACCTTGCTACTTTGTAGCATTCGGCCGGCCCTCTGCTCTGCTACTGCAGTGGCTCTTATGCCCGGCAGCTCTACACGAATAGGCTGTCTCACTTTCGTCTCCTTCCGATCTCTTTTTACTCGCTGGTCGGGGTCCTCTCTTGTCTGACCACAACGCAGCTCTGCTTCATTCGGTGCAGTTGCCCCTCTGCTCATTCATTTTTTCACTGCCAGCCTTCATTTTGTTATTGTTGCCGATAGGGTGCTGCAATCTTTCTCCAGCGCGCTGTTTCCAGCACTTGCTGTGATTCACACCGGAATTCTGATTGTGGTATTCTCTATACTTTCATGCTTCTGTAGTTCCAGAATTGCAGCTTTCAGTCGGTTCGGAGCATGTTTTATCGTCAGGATTGTTTGAGGATCAGCAGGAGCACCTCAGAATCCCGTCCTATCCCGTGGCCATGTAGCCACGCCCCCACATGCAACAACTTCTTAAGGTAGTTTTCCCAAATCAAAGAGTTCAACAATTGTTTTATCAATGTTAGGTATTCGATAATGGCCTTCGCAACGTTCACTCTTCTTAATTAGTGACACACGACCACTCCGTAAGGTTGATATTCGGTTAAGGGTTTTAACAATGGGTTTAAGCAGCATTTGTTGTCAACGCGAGTAAAAGGACTTTCCTAATATACGCAAGTGCTACTTTTCCAATGTTAATGTATTATAACTTCAACAAACAAATGCAGCTTGCTTTAAACCACATGCGAGTGAATAGGGAGCTGGTACTGTTGCCGGCAATGCTGCCCAAGGTATTAGAATGCCAGGCTTCACTCACCAGCTTCTTTGATACTTGCTCTGTGGATCACACTACTTCCACGACTTCTGTCACACCTTCTACTGCTTTTGGCTTCTTAGGGACATGCACCCTTCCTCATTGAAGGTGTCTTCAGTCCGACCAAACATTTATGGAGCCCTTCTCGCTCCTGAGACCCACGGCTTGACAACTGCTCCTCGCCTCAGTCTTCAACACGTTCGCTGCACTACAACCACAGCAATCAGGCTCACATGGGGTAAAGACAGCTCTTTGGCACGCCTTCCACTGTGCAGCCTCTGCACTCCAGAGTTTGGGGGAACAGGACCCAATCAGAACAAGCAGGTGAAATCTGCATTCCAGCGTCCTTCTGGTTCTCCCATTTCTGCTTGGTTTGCCAGCTTTATACTTTCTTCTTTCTGCTACTACTGCTACAACTCGCAATCCAGTCACAGTTCCAACTCCTTCCAATTGCCTGCACCTGAGGGGGCCTTTTATGTCTCCCAAGTTCTCTCATGTGTGGGCTGTTAAGCTTAATTGCCTGACTACTGCAAATGCATGCCTCTTCAGCCCTCTTCCTCGTCCCAGTACTCTTGGGATATTGGGACATGTAGTCCCCTTCAACAAAGTTAGTTCTTTGAACAAATGAGTTAATTTTAAGGGTAGATTTCTTTCCCTAAAACTGATTAAAAGATGGACTCTTTGAATTTGTGTTCACAGAGAATATATCTGAATGAAGGCATTTTTGTCTGATTCTTTTACCTTATACCTTTGGAAGTAAGAAGGGTGTTTATCCTGAAATTCTTAAAAGATCTTTCTGTTAGCAAGGCTTGCTCAGATTTAAAGAACATGTACTCTGGGTGACAGATCTTATATCTGGGTCAGGGACATTATAATGACAATATGTCATTACCTGTTGTTTTGGCAACCCAGAGAGGTACTTCCTTTCAGAGGATAAATACTGCGTCTCATCCCACGGGATCTCCTCATCTCCCTGGGCCCTGTCTCCTCGCATGTGATCGTCCCGCAGTACACCAACCCCAAGGTCAGGATCAGGAAGTGCCTGCCTTTCCCAGACCACCTGGGAGGAGACTTTAGGTGGTGTTTCAGTGAGGGATCCATAGGGTATGAGATGACTGTCATGCATCACGTCCCTACACCTGCTAGTATCCCTACAGCACAAACACCCACCTTCACCACCCGCTCGCATGTAGGACAGCGGCAGCCTGGAGTCCGCTTCCCTCGTGCATGGACTGGTACCAATCACCACATGAGGAAACATCATTTGGGATGATTACATCCATTCCTGTATTGGCAGCTTCCTTGGCGCATTGGGTCATGCTGGAGGACTGGGGCTGTAGTAAAAGCAGCCTTCAGAGACTTGAAGGCTCTTTGATGCTCTGCCGACCAGAGAAACGGGACCTGAGGACTAGTCAAAGCTGTGAGGGGGGCAACAATAGAGGAGAAACCATAGATGAAGCGTCTATAGAAATTAGCAAACCCGAGGAAGGACTGCAGGGTTTTGAGGTTTGCAGGTACTGGCCAGTCCAGATCAACTCAGATTTTTGAGTGGTTCATAGACAAGCCCCCTGGTGTAATGTGGAACCCCAAGAATTCAACCTTGTCGACGTGAAAGAGACACTTTTCCGGATTGGCAAATAGAGAGTGTTTACACAATCGGGAAAGCACTTTTCTAACATGTGACACATGTTCCTCCAGGGTATGTGAAAATATGACAATGTCATCCAAATAAACGATAACGTAGATATCAAGTATATCGCTGAACACCTCATTCATAAAACGTTGAAATGTGGCGGGTGCATTGCAAAGTCCGAATGGCATGACATTGACTCGAATAAACCATGTTGGGTACAAAATGCGGTTTCCTGATACCCGGCAGTGACGCTCGCTTCAGGGCCACGTGACAAGAAAGGCCCGCTCACGTGATACATCCACGGGTCACGTGACACGGAAGCGCCGCTCACGTGACAAGGCTTCCATGGCAATGGGATAAAAGCCGGGTCTCTACGCTCAGACAGTGCTTCACAGCTGTTCCTTACCAGCACTGTTTGGCGTTCTTCAAGACCTTGACTCCTGGCATATTCTGATCACGGACTACGTATTACGGACTTCCTTTGTCTTCCCCTTCTGTTTTGGCACCTCTCGAATGGATCTCTTTGCTACTCCGACCCACGGACTGTTCAACTAGACTCCTTCTGCTTCAGCCCTTGGATTTGTTGTTTTTCTTCAAACTTACCTGAATCTACGAGTCAGCTCAGATTTCTTGTGGCATTCCACTTGCTGTAATGCTTCTTGTTTCTTCCTCCATTAAGGCATTGAGTGACATTAATCTACAGGTATTTACAGTGATTGGTACTTAAAGCACAAATCAGTGACCTACTATTGCTGTCCTTCTGCGGTCACCCATGCCATTCACTGAGGGTGTTTGCCCCCCAACGCCCACTATGTGCTTTGCTCCTGAGGTCCCAGTTTGGCCAGATTTGACACTCCTTCTACACTTAGGTAAGCCATTTCCTGATACTATCAGCTGTCCATAACGGGCTGTTACTATTGGTGGTTGTGCTAAACAATTGTTTGCCTTACAGTGGCCTTGGGGTTTCCAGTGTTCCGTGGTTCCAGTGTTCCAGTACCTATCACCTGTGGCCTCAAAGATTGCACAGAGAGTTATATTATATCTCCCTGTGTGGTACTTGGGGACAGAGGCCTTTATAATCTACACGACTATCAAGTCTTGACAATGACTTCCTGTCCCAGGCAGCAGCAGTTGGCTGTGTCATCCCTCTTAACCATGCGTCCTTGCCCAGCAAGAGGCATGCAAGGCATGCAGGCTGCTCTCCCCCCTCTTGCCCATTAAGAGGGCAGGGTGCCCACACCTGCCAACAAAAGTTGCTGCTCAAAGCCCAGCAGCGAAAGGATAAAGAGTTCAGTTGTACATACTGTGACAAAGAAGAGTAGGAGTAGGAGTAATAAGGATTAGCAGTAGGTAATCTACACTTTATGTCCACTTACCACTTTCACGTCCCAGTAATTACTTTAAAGGAATGCTAAACACCAAGATTATAGCGATTATCAAACAACACACATGTATGCTGTAACACACCCCATCACCAATTTTATTGAAGGGCAACTGGACCACACTTCCTTCAGTATGTGCTACCACCCAGAACACAAGTATCAATGCACAGGCCTTTTGAATAGCCACCTATAACCAGTAATGTCTAATGACAGTATTTGGTTCAACTCAGGTGGCTGCCCTACAAATGTCCTGCATGGATACTCCCTGCACACCTGCCCAGGATGTCACCATGCCTCTGGTTGACGACCCTGGATCCATAGAGGCAGCCGCACTGCCGCTGCCCCGTAGGCCATGCAAATGAGTGTCCGAATCCAGCAGCTAATGGAAAGCTCCAATGCTTTCCTTCCTGCCAAAGTCCCAATAAATAACAAACAAATTGTCCACTTTCCAAAAACCTGCAGCCCCACGATATATGCAAGCACTGCCCTGTGGACATCTAAGCCATGCCTTCTATCATACTCTGGTGAGGATTGGTTGCGGTGGAATACCAAAAGCACAATACCCTGAGACCTGTGAAATTTCACTTTCGGTAGAAACCCAGAATCACAGTGAAGCACCAAAACAGGGATATTGAAGAGGTTTCAACACCAGAGGAAGATCAAAAGAAGTCCCTTTGCAAAGTTTTTAAACATGTGCCCAACTAGAGTATTACCCTCCGAGATGTCCCTACAAGATTAACAAAACGCCTTTACTGCTGTCCATTGCGCCCTCAAGGTAGAGACAGCAAGGCCCTTCTCAAACTAAGCAGACAAAAATTACAATATAGCCGCCATGCCACAGGACATGCCCCAGACCCCATTCCAAACACACCAGAAGACTAAACGGCTCAAATGCCCATTTAAGCAATTGACCGCTAGCGGCTGCCTAAAAGTCTGCAGGGAGTGGATCACATGTGGAGTAAATCCTAGCTCACATCAGCTCTTCGTCTAATTTTCCATACCGGCCATCTCGCCAGACTATTCGCCCATATGAGAGCAGACTAGCAGGAGCCCCTCCCAACAGTGCAGGAGCAGTGCACCGTCCTGGGAGTGAAGCCGGAGCTTCCTCACACATTGAGGTAGGCCCCTGGGCACCTTCCACCTGACTGCCACAAACTGCTTTTTTCCACAAACAAAAGCACTGACACATGCGCTTGTGTTCCTCCGTGACGTGGAATCCCACTGCCCGAAGCCGACTCATGCTAAATGTGATATTCTTAAAATCACACATTTTCATCCAGATCCCTGGATATACTGGCCGCCATTCCAAGATGGCCGCATACTGATCGTAGGCATTTCTGCCTGGTCTGGGTCCACCCAGGCTTCTGGTGCCACGCTATTGCCTGTGTGAGCTCTGAAAAGCTCCAATCACCCGCCGCAGGCATAGCCGGCCTCCAACATGAAGGCCTACTCACAAAGGCAATTGCCCTGTCCACGCCTTCTCAGCCGTCAGCCAGACTCTCTCCACCGCGGTCACCCTGCCCATGGATGAACACGCTAAAGGTACTTTCAAACCCTCATGGGCACGCCGCTAATCCCCTGCAAGACTTCTACCTATACCCTCCCCGATATGTACTAGATCCTCAAAGCCCACTTTAACCAAGGCACTGCTCCCACCAGCAATACCACCCATTCTCTTTCCCGCCACACAACATCAGTAGATCTTGCACCCCCGCCCCATTTATCCTCCCATTTTAAAATGCATAACTACTGAAATTCGTCCTTTAAGCCACTGTCTGCAGCTAATTGCCTGATGCCACTTTTATTTTGCACCTCCCACCTCTAGGCACTGTGGTTTGCATTGTGTTTTTGCGGTTTTGCTACCACTTGTGACCTGCCACTACTTTGCTTTTGCCTGCTTCACGCTGAAAATTGTATCTCGGCTCTGTGTTTTTTACTGAAATGTTGCCCACTTGTGACCTGCCACTACTTTGCCTTTGCCTGCCTCACGCTGAAAATTGTATCTAGGCCCTGTGTTTTTTACTGAATTGTTGCCCACTTGTGACCTGCCACTACTTTGCCTTTGCCTGCCTCACGCTGAAAATTGAATCTAGGCTCTGTGATTTTTACTGAATTGTTGCCCACTTGTGACCTGCCACTACTTTGCCTTTGCCTGCCTCACGCTGAAAACTGTATCTAAGCTCTGTGTTTTTTTACTGAATTGCTGCCCGCTTGTGATCTGCTAATACTTTGCCTTTGCCTGCCTCACGCTGAAAATTGTATCTAGTCTTTGTGTTTTTGCTGCATTACGACCAACATGTGACCTGTCACTGCGCCAGCACCAGTCGCACGATCTCACTGTCATCTCTTGTCACATGCCAGCTGCACGCACCCACACAGCCACTCCACTATAATTTTGCCCAAGATATCACCTTCCGCTCACAGTTTAGACTCACACTCCCGCCTTCTCTCTGCCACACTCCGCCCAGCCAGCCTAACAGCCCTCTATATAGTTCTCACAATTATGGCCCCCACGCCTCCCCACATACACCCAGCACACCACACTCAGCGCCCTGCACTAAATTCACATGCCACAGCACCAGACTATAACATCACACAGTCTCAGCCACCCAGCCTAGCTATCAGACTCCACAATCTCAGAAATTGATCACTTCCAAGGTACTTACCTTGCTCACCTACACCCATCACGTCAAGAAATACCAGATTAGGCACCCGCACTGCACCATTACCCCATTCTAATATGGGCAAATGCACTGCCCCTCTCTCACCACCACTCCAACTTGCCTCAGCACTACCACACACTAAGTCCCTCAGTACCGCATACCAAAACAAGCACACACCATCCCACCCTAGTATAAACAAAAATGTCAGACACACAATAGACACCTCTCAAATGTGCACTACTGAACGTACGCTCCCTACCTGCACATGCCTTAGAGATAAATGATCTGCTATCCACACACAATCTGGATCTACTAAGCATCACTGAAACCTGGCTCAATGATGCCTCCTGCCCAGACATCGCACTAGCCCTAGCCCCAGGCTACACCTTCCTTAGGCAAAATAGACCTGATAAGATTGAAGGGGGAGTCACCCTTATCCACAAACACTCACTGTCCATTAGACTAGCAGACCATAGTGCATGGGGTGCAAATGCTGATATCCTATCAGCCAAGCTTACGCTCTCCCCCAATAATCTAATCAATATCCACATCCACACCTCTCCCACTGTCTCAGTAACAACATTAAAAAATCCTCCAAACTCCTTCTACTAGGAGACCTAAATTTAGGATACAATGATCCTAAGGATAAATCCGCCACAACCTTAGCAAAAGCACTTGCAGACCTAGGATTCTCCCAAGGAGTACTCACCCCCACTCACTCCAAAGGCCGCACCCTTGACTGGGTCATGGATCACAACTGTGCATCCAACATTATCTCAAACATTGCCTATCCCTGGATGGACCACACGTCCATTGAATTCCTTATCCCCACCAACCCCAGACCGAAGACTCTCACCCATGCGCCACCTACAATAGCAAGCAGCTCAAAAAAACTTAACGCAGACAACTTGCGACCCTACCTCAAAAACCCCTGCCTAGCGCCACCTTTCTCTCAGGACCCAAATATACTATCAGCTATCTTTAATGATACTCTTACCAATGCCATAAACTCTATAGCCCCACTGGAAAGCAAGAAAGAAAAACAATAATTTCACTGTAACTCTTGGTTCTCGGATGAGCTCCAAATACTCCGAGCACAAACGCGTCAATCACTAAAAAACGGGCAAATTGACTCTAGTGACCTAAATAAGAGCCTTTTCAAACAGATAGCCCCCCAATATAAAAAAGCCATCTTAGTAGAAAAATCCATCTCTTTCAATGAGAGGATTTCAAAGGCCAACTCCCAAGCTAAAGAATTATTCACAATCTTTAATGAACTAGTCACACCCCCGGCTACCGCAGATGAGATAATTAAAGACAAAGCCTGGCATGCGAGCATCCAGTCTGCCATGCTCAACAAAATAAAACTCCTCCAAAGTAAAATCCAAAACCACTGCAAAGCCCTCCCAAACCAAAAAGCTAACCGCCCAACACAAGACAACAGTAGTAACCTCAAACACGCTCAATTCGCCTTTCGAGACACTACTGAACCCGAGGTCCTGGATCTCATCAAAAACCTCAAACTATCTCTCTGCAAAGCAGACATCTGCCCTCCCAAAACCATCAAAGAATGTGCTAACAACTTAGCACCCCTGATTACTGCCTTCATTAACGCATCATTCCAAACAGGAACTGTCCCAAACAATCTCAAGGAAGCCTGGGTGCGGGCACTTCTAAAAAAGGCCACACTAGACCCAGTGCAACCCAGCAACTACAGACTGATAACAACAGTCCCGTTCCTTTTGAAAATCCTGGATAAAGCAGCTCATAACCAGATCCAAACATACATAGAAGATAATTCCATACTGGGCAAAAGGCAATCTGGCTTCTGTGTCGGGCATGGAACAGAATCCGCCCTATTAGACCTAAAAAATCAAATCTCACAGATCATGGACAAAGGCAAACCTGCCCTGCTCCTCCTTCTTGATCTATCAGAAGCCTTTGACCTGGTAGATCACCAAACACTTACCACCCACCTCACTCATGCAGCCCATTTCTCTAAACAAGCAGCATCCTGGATCACATCCTTCCTCGAAGGAAGAGCCATGAAGGTCTTCTCCGACATAGCAAACGCAGATCCTACCACGATAAACTGTGGTGTCCCCCAAGGATCATGTACAGCTCCCATCCTCTATAACCTCTTCACAAAACCCTTCTTTGACCTACTCGACTCCATGGGTGTTGTATATACCAATTATGCAGACGACACTCAAGTACTTATACCTCTATCTGGACTCTATCACCAAGACGCCACGGCTCAACACAACATCTATGCTACTATCCAAGCATGGATGGCAATTAATGGCCTCTGTCTTAACGGGGATAAGACTGAAATTCTCATCCTTGGTCAGAAAACTAAGCTAAGCCCCCAATACACCAACTTCAACATAGACAACTCAACCATCTCTGTATCGTCCTCCGTCAAGACTCTAGGTGTTCACATTGACGCAAACCTATCGATGAACAAACAAGTCAGCGCCAAAGCCTCTGCATCATCCTTCAGCACCATACTCATCAATGCCATTGAACCCTACCTATCCGTTCCCAACCGCCTGGTCAGAGCAACTATAGGTGCTAAACTATAGGCCAGAGCAACTATAGGCGCTGAACTCGATTATTGCAATGGTCTTTTAGCTGGCACCTCCTCCAAAAACATTCACAGACTGCAAACCACACAAAACAATGCCCTAAGAGCCGCAATGAGCATCCCTAGAAGAGACCATATATCCCATGCCAGACGTGCAGCACGTTGGCTACAGGTCAAAGACCGCATTACTCTTAAAATCCTCACCATCACACACAGATGCATCAACAACACTGCTCCCACATATCTATCTGAAGCAATATCAAGAACCGCCTCTACTCGCCCCACCAGAGTTCAGTACTCCAACCAGCTACACATACCATGCATCAAGAGAGCTACAGCTGGAGGTCTAGGCTTTTCTTATATTGCACTGAAACTATGGAACGCAATCCCTGCTACACTTAGAGCTGATACTTCCATCTCTGTCTTCCGCAACAACCTCAAGACCACTTTCCTCAACTAGCACTGCGATATCCTCCTCTATTCCTGTCTTGTATATTGTAATATAAACACAAATTTAATATAAATATATTTTAACCTATATATATATATATATATATATTGTTTCCCTGCTCAAACTGCTCATTATGTAACAAATGCATGCCTCATTACTCTGTAACTAAGTATTGTCCTGTTACAAGTGCCATGATGTCCACGAGCTGTTGTGCGCTAAATAAAAATGAATAATACAATTAAAACAAACAAATAGACCCTACCTGCCCCTCGATTACCTCAACAGGGACATGTACTGTGGCAGCAACCACATTGGAGGCGCAGCCAGATTCATCAGCAGAGGAAATAGTGATCGCCAAGGCCAATAAGGAACCCCCGGATCAGATGCACCTTTCAGTCTTGATGCCTGCCCAACAACCCGGGAATCAAAGCGATAGGAGGAAAGGCATATCCCCCAGCCACTCCAAGGACCTCGAGTCCACCCTCAGACCTCTTTGCTCGAACGCCTGGAGCAAAACAATGATAGCTGTGCATTTTCTGAAGAAGCAAAGAGGTTCAGGCTGGGAAACCCAAACTGCCCTGCAATCCCCAAGAATACAGACAGGTGCAGTGACATCTCCAGGAAGGAGGGGAATATCCAAATTAACCTACCTAGAGTGACATTGTCCACTCCACTGATATGCATCCCTCTGAGGGATTTCAAGTGAGTCTCTGCCCACAACCCCAGACCTCTGCCCAGGTCCTCCAGAGCGGGATACAGGGAGCCCGCTTGTCAATTCACACATGCAACTGCTGATGTATTGCCTGTCTGTACCATCACAGACAGCCCCTGCACCTTGCTGGAAAAGACCACTAGGGATCTTACAATTGCTGCAGCTCCTTCCAGTTGGAGGAACGAGAGTCCACAAATCCTGATGAGCGAGATACCCGAGAGTCGCTTCCCACCTTACTCGCGTCTATGGTAAGAGTGATTGGCACAAACCGCTCCAGAGAAAACACTCTCCTTAAGGTGTCCACCTCCATCCACCAGAGAAAACTGTCATTCAGGGCCTGTGACACTAACAGTAGTGCTTCAAATGCCAGTATAGACGGGCACCAGTGCAGATGAAGATGAGCCACCGGAGGCCTCAAGTGCAACGGGCCTGTGGTACCACAAACACACAGGATGCCGTATGGCCCAGAACCCAGAGCAACTAACTGGATGATTCAATTACCAGTCCGCACAACTCCAGCAGCAACCCCTGAATATGAGTTGCACAAGGGCAGGACCCACCCCAGGTCCGTCCAAAACTGTGCCACAATAAACATCAAATTGTGAGATAGCTCATGATTGGATTTTGCCTGATTTGATGAAGAAGCCCAGACCGGTGAGATGGGCGCATGTAGTCTGCACTCCTTTCTCCAAGTGCGTCCTCGAGGGAGCCTTCGCCAACCAGTCGGGTAAGTAGTGAAATACCTGCACTCCCTCCAGATGCAGCGACACCACCCCCAGAGCCAAGACTGTTTTGTACACCAGGCTCACCACCCAATTGACCAAGACATGAGATGACCACAGCTTTCACACGTTGCCAAAATATAGCAGCCAACCCTCTACAGGCCACTGCTGACAGTCAGGCCTTCTGCCCTTATAGCTAATGAAGGAACTTATCCTTCATCGCTGAGGAGGGAAAAGGTGCTTCACCTTATCCTTTGTAAGCTGCGACTTCAATGACTGGAAAAAAGACTCTGGTTTGTCAGACCTGCAGAACCCAGGCCGATTACAATCAGACGGCTTGGTTTTGCACCTCAGCTTATCGGGAAGCTTATCAGCTTTAAAAACCTTTTGCACCTTCTCTTCCAGCAGGTCCCCAAACAACTTGGCTCCCTAAAAAAGTACTTTCAAAGCTGTCTGCTTGAATTTTTGAATGGCAGCCTCATAGATGTAAGTGTCTCCTGCGAGGTGCAACAGCCCCAGAGTCATCACTGCTGCCCTAACTCCATCAAAGGCGAGGTCTAACAAGAATACATTCTGAAGCTGCATCTCCTCCAAAATAGGTGAAGTGGAGCAAAGTGGCAGTTGGCAGTATTACGCAGACTATGTGCAATACGTTGTGGAGAGTGTCCTAGAGGAGCTGCTGTGAGTTCAATAGAGGCTCTGCCTCAAGTAATTAAAACCCCTGGCAGCCCCATAGCAGACCACGAAGTGGAGCAAAGTAGCAGTTGACAGTCTTATGCAGACTGTGTGCAGTACCGTGTGGAGATCATCCTAGAACCCCTGCTGTGAGTTCAACAGAGGCTCCGCCTCAAGTAATTAAAACACATGTCAGCCACGCAGTGGAGCAAAGTGGGAATCAGCAGTTGTGAGGGGTCAGAAATGTGAGGACAACTTTGTGAAGGTTTTTCAAAAGATGCCCTTTTATTAACTTAAAAGGTTGGATAAACGCCTCACTATTCCTACCGTGACAAGGATTTCCATGCCTAAAAAAAACTAAAGGAAACACACTAACAAAACGTTTCTGTCCTCACACTTATCAACAAGGTAATGCATGAAGGGGCGCGGGCAGCATGGATTCCTGACTTGCTGTCTCCTCCATCCCAAACGTTGACAGACCAAAGAAATACTTTAAAACCTGACATCACACCCCGAAATCAAAGGTGTGGATGCCTAGAGACCCCCAGATCTCCCTGTCTGAGCCTGGACCCAGGGAAAAGCAGATTGGAAGAGAGAATCCCTGAACAAAGCCACAACTCAGCTGACCGCATTGCAGATGTCACTGTCAACAGCAGCAGCAGCAATGCTACGATAGCTGACTGCTTGGAGGCCGGACGGTAAGGAGAGAGACAACAATGATACTAGCCCGAGCGTTGCAAAACAGAAGGTCAGCAAAGGTCCAGAGACCTCGAGGATCTGCCCATGGCAGAAATACAGTGCACTGTGGGGCAAGGGCAAGGGGAGCGTCCCAACCAACATTATGAGCCTCCTGAGTGGGTCTGAGAGTCCTGACGGACCCAGCCTGGGTGATAAACATCATGCGCCAGAATCAAGAAAGCACTTGAGTGGTGGGTCCTGCATCGAACCGAGCCACATTAGGAAATGATAACACAGAGGCCCTGTTATCCTAGAGTGGTGTCCCAGCTAAGAGAGGGAAGGAGGACGAAAAGCAGATTGACATCGGTGTAGGTCACTGCTCCTCTAGCATGGGGAGTCGGCACAACTTAGAGGGAAGCACTTACTTGCCTCAGGTGCACCGTGGGAGCCAGTACTGGGAAGAGCCTCCAAGTGGCACACAATATTTAACAGGTGCCCTAACTCTACCTCCTAGCCTGCCGAAATCCCTAACTACCAAGCAGCCTGACCCAGGAGAGGGATAGATTTTTAGTTGCTGCATATTGCCAGTCCAGAGAGCAGCATTAGGGGAGCACTTGATAACAAGGCCAGCGCACAATACAAGGCGTGGGAAGCGGAGCTTTATGCACCCCCTTGAAGAGAACAGGACAGGAACTTAGGTGGAAGGTATATGTTGGACCCAGGCATCGCAGAGCTTCTGCACAGATAGATTTTGGAGCAGCCTGAGGACAGCAGAGGTGACCAAAATGGGGATATCCCCTCACTGAAAATGCTGAATTCCATGGAGGCTGACCTCCAAATGCTGCTTGAGGAAATAAAATCAATAAAGATGGGTCTCTCCGGTGCCATAACAGAACTTAAGGGTGGAGTGGACAAGGGGGAGGAGAAACTGGAAGCCCTAGAGAATAACCAGCTCTCGGCTGACCTCACCGAAATGAAAATGGACAGATGGATGAGAGACCTCGAGCTGAGGGTAGATGATTTAGAAAATAGAGATAGGCACTTGAACGTTTGTATCATGGGCATGAAGGAGATACAGGTAGAGACCACTTTCACACTAGAACATTGTGTATGATCACAGAAAAATGGCCTCTTTGTGAAGGTGCCCTCCCATGAAATCATATTCAACAGGATCTGCCTGGGGCGAGGACTTCCAAAGGGCCCCAAGTCGATCCTCTCAAAGTGCCACTGCTTCAGACACACTGCAGCCATTCTGTGCAAAGCTAGGGAAAAGGATCAGCTAATGTTTTAGGACTCTGAGGTGCACATTTTTCAGAACCTCTCAGCAATGACATTGAACAAGCGATGTGACTGCCATCCATTGACTCAATGGCTGCGAGAAAAGAATATATGGTACAGATGCGGCTTCCCATTTGCCCACTCCTTTGAATTTCGCACAGAGGTCTATAGAATCACCTCATTGGAGGAGGCGGAGGGTTTTTGCATCATCTGCAGTCTGAAGATCACAGGCCTGAGGGAAACGATGCAATGAAAATGGCCTCCCGTAAAGAAGACCTACCAGACCACCCTAAGAGAGGCAGGGCAGCGGGCACGAGGCAATACCGCAGAATTAACATACCAGGACATTAGCATCTACCGAGCTGATGGTTCTTTCTTTGAACTTGGTCGCATGTATGGTGTTCAGCAGCTTCTTAAGAGGGAACACTATTGAATGGGCTGGGTTATACCTTAGGCCTGGCTGCGGTCAGGGTTTACCATTAGCATGTTAAAGCTTGGAGGTTAGCATTTGGTTGATGTTGGAGTTGAGGATTGTTGAGATGGTCTCTGGCGCTTGGGGGTTTCGAGGGCCTTTCTCCTCAGGTGGCCCCTTTGTTCTGTTTCTTTTTTTTTCTTTTGGGCATCTCCAAGTCTGGGCCGCAGTCCTTCTCGCCCTTACGAGCGTGGAGGCAGTCGCGTGTGAAAAGCATGAGGATTGGGGACATGGCAAAGGGGGGGGAACTATTCGTGATACAAATTCGGGTGGTGGGCAGGGTGGAGGGGAATGTGACACAGAATCATGGGTCATGTCTATTGAGCATCAGGGTTGGGGACCTAACTGGTAAGGCAACTAACATATTGTCTATATGATGGCCTTGCCGGGCACTTGACGAGTTATTAGGGTGGGATTGCTCAATCAAAGACTTCAATTCTCCTCAGAAACGCTCTAGGGTTTTCAGGGAGTTTACGCAGTCTAAGTTGGATGGGCTCTTGCTACAGGAGACCAATGTCAGGGCTGGGGAGGAATATGTCTTCAGGGGAAGGGGATTGGCGAAATCATGGTGGTCATCTGGGCCCTTTTAAAAGAGCGGGGTGGGCATTCTGATTCGGGGCGACCTCGGACTCAAGGTAACGCAGGTAAAGAGGGATAAGGAGGGGCGCTTGCTGGTGGTGAATGAAACACTGGGTCAAAAGGCAGTCACTTTGTGTTCAATTTATACCCTCAACCAATGTCAGCCAACATTTTGTTCAGTGGTATTAACCCAGTTAGATTCCTGGGGAACTGGGATATGGCTCTGCGGGGGCGATCTGAACCTCATTAGAGGTTAGATCTGAAACTCATTAGAGGTCATCAGTCAGAAGTGTTGCACAGACTCCCTCGCCTCAAAAGGGGGCCGCCCCGTCAGTATTAATGCAGAAATATTTTTAGGTGGACGCATACAGGGCGGTGCATCCCCCCACTCAAGGTTACACCTTTTACTCACCTCCCACAAGACTTCACCCAAGAATTGATTATGTACTGTTAACAGCTCCCCACATGCATCTCATGATTGGGATGGAAATACAGGTGGTCGGATGGTCTAACCATGATATGTATTTAGTAACTATGGATATGGTTCCAGGGGCACCAATAGATTGATGCTGGGTCTACAATGACCCTCTCTCCCGTGACATTGTCTTCAGTGACTCCTTGCAGGTAGAAGTGGAGGACTTTTTTCAATGCAACGACACAGAGGAGGTTCTGCCACACATGGTATGTGGCCAAGGCCACCTTCCGCTGCCTGATTATTTCAGAGGGGGCAGCCGAAAAGAGGGAGAAGATGCACCACAAATCGGAGCTCAAGGATAGGAAAGGGAAAGGGAGGAGGAATTGAGTTCTACGGGGCAGTCAGACGATCAAATGCAGGAGATATGGGAATTGAGTGATATATGGCAGGGAAAAGCAGTAGCACACTTCGCTTTGTAAAGCAGCAGTATTTCGACAAGGGGTCAAACCCCATACCTTATTAGCATCTTGTTTGAGACGTCAGAGATCAGTAAGAGTAGTGTTCTAAATTAGAGAACCAAGAGGGGAGGACCTAGTTGAACCTGTTGTGAAAGCGGCCATATTTCTACTCCCAGTTATATACCACAGAGGACCAAGGGGGCGAAGAGGAAATCCAGGCCTACCTGGATCCTCTCCCCCTGTGGAAGTTGAGCGCAGGCGAGCAGGAGATCTTGGACGCTGCCATTTCAAAGGAAGAGGTCCGTATGGCAATATCCAAACTGAGGGTGGGGTCGGCACCCGGGCAGGGCGGCTATACTCCTGCATTTTATAAGAGACATGCCCCCCTCCTAATCCCATTCCTGACAAAGATTTGTAATTGCATATTAGAAGGAGAGACGGCTCCCTCATCCTTCACACAAGACCGGATTTTGGTCATCCTCAACAAGGGTAAAGATGTGATGGAGTGCAGATCGTACAGACTCATATCACTCATCAACACAGATGCGAAGATCTATGCTAGTGCTCTTGCAGGTAGGCTGAATCAGGTTCTCTCCACCCTGATACATAACGATCAGGTAGGCTTTGTCAGGGACAGACAGGTGATGGATAACATCCACAAAACCCTCAACCTGATTGCGGGCGCGGAACCTGAACGAGAGGACAGGGTTGAATGGAAGTTCATGAGAGCCGCCTTAATGACGATGGGGTGGGGCCCTAGATGGATCATGGGGGCTATGGGTCTTTGTCAGCACGTGAGGGCCAGGATGTTGGTCAACTGGGTTGCCTAAAACAAATTTCCTTTGAGCCGTGGGACCCGGCAGGGTTGCCCCCTGTCACCGCTTATTTTTGCACTAGCCCTGGAGACGCTGGCAGTGGCTATATGCTCCAACACCTCCATTCAAGGTTTGATCATGGGAAATGCAGAGTACAAATTGGCGTTATATGCTGATGATATCCTAGCATACCTGAGCTTGCAAGAACTTCGGTCACCACATTCCTGAAATCTTTAACAGAGTATGGACGGCTGTCGGGCTTCAAGATAAATATTATAAAAATGGCTGCCCTTCCGCTGCGAAGTATATCACCTTATTCGCTTTGCAGCATAAAGAAGCTAGATTTCCAGATACAGGAAGGGAAGATCAAGTATCTGGGGGTTTACATAACCGCACACTTAGATGATCTGTATAAAACCAACTTCTGCCCCCTATGGGAGGCGATAACCAAAGACCTCTTGAGGTGGTCAGGTCTAGGGCTATCCTGGGCGGCCTGGCTAACTGGCTAACTGCCATAAAAATGAATGTCCTCCCACTCCTGTTTTTGTTTCAAGCCCTTCCCATTATACTCCCAACCTCATTTCATACCGATGTCAGGAGAGCCCTACTTCATTTTTTGTGGGCAGGTCAGAGGCCGAGGTTGGCATACTCTACCCTTATCCTGCCAGACATTTATGAATACTATGTCCACGTAAACAAAGACAGATATTTGATCATCTTAGATAATCTCTTGTTTACACTTGTGACGCTGGAAGAATGGTTGTGGGTCCCTCAGCGACGCCTCCCCTGAAGGATTTGTTACCACCGGTCCTTGCAGTGGTGTGGCATCTCTGGAATCGGTCAAGAGATATGATTGGGGTTACTTCGTGGCCCTCTCTGCTCAGCTGCATTAGGTTGCCCCCCATTCAAGATAAGATAGTGGACCTGCTAGATTTCAGACTTGTTATGAGGTGGGACTGGTTTGGGACAGGCACCTGTGGAAGGAGGGAGGCTTCCTGTCTAAAACAGACCTCGAGATTGCACTGAGCTTGTCCCCTATCGTTCCCTTTTAAAAGTAAAGGGGGTAATAACAGACACATATTGGGGTGATGCCTTGAAACGACCCCTGACCCAGTTTAAACAAATACTTGACACACACTGAGGGTCTAAAGGCACAGTGGCCAGCACACCTGCAACTCCCTGAGGTATGGAAGTTTATATACAAAGCGGTCATCATCCTCAATAGCCGTTCAATATAAGATGCATAATGGAAGGGAACTGTTTAGATGGGATTTGACCCCGGCGCGACTCTTGAGAATGTACCCGGATGTTACCCCCCTGTGCTGGAGAAATTGTGGACAGGACAGTACATATTGGCACATGTGGTGGGCATGCCGATTGGTGAATATTTATTGGAAAGAGGTGCCGGGCTGGGTCAGGGACAGAGATGGAATTAATAGGGCACTGGATCTGCTCCTGGTACTGTTTGGGGTGCTTAACAGCAACACTATTCGAGACCCACAAGCATATGGGCACGATGTGGTGCCCCTTTCTCGAATATCGCGCAGCTTATATGACTCCAGCAAGGGCTTGAGGGGTTCCACCCCCAACGCAGGTGGTCCTGGTTTCTGGGCACAGTTGTATCAGTGTATGGTAGATCCCAACCAATACTACATGATAGCCATCTGTTGGGAAGTCCCTATCCTTCGTTAATCCCAATTGTCTCTTTCCTCACATCCTGTGATCCAGAGACTGTCCCGTGAGTATGATGTCTGATCCCTCATCCTGCGCTGTTTCAGGGGGGTGGAGGGTGGGTATGGCAAACTTGTTCATTGTTCCTTATTGCTTGGGTACAGTATGTTGCAAAAACTGTGATAGCAGTGTTATAATGCTGTAATTTGATGATGGACTTTTCTTCTAAGTGTCAAGCTTTCTTAGTTTATGGCTGAGCGAATATGTTTCACTTTTTGTACGAATGTGTATGATTCATTAACGATATGCTGTACCTGTTTCTTGTGAAGTATTTCAATAATTATTTTTTAAAAAAGCGACATAAATATAACAGTTAAGTTCACAATATGAAAACCATCTCTTCCCTACCCCAGATTCAAACAAGATTCTGTTCCACAGTTCCAAAAGAAATAAGGAAATCCTGTCCTATAACAAAAGTTTCAATACAGTTCTTTGTGGCTCCAATTTGAGAACGCATAGTAAAAAACACTTTGAAATTGTTCAACAAAAAGTTCTTTCTCTTCCGCTCGTATGAGACTCAAAACAATCTTCTTCGCATAAACCAAGAATATTTCCTTAGCTCATCAGGATTAACATACATTGGGGGTCATTACGACCCGGGTGCAAAGGGATACCGGGCACCGGTAAGGACACTGGTGCCGGTAATCCCTTTGCGCCCTATTCCGAGGTCCCTTTGCGGGTCCTTCCCTTAACGCCTGGTTTTAGCAGGCGTTAAGGACGGGACCCGCAAAGGGAAACCGGGGTCAATAACGGTACCGTAATTTACGGTACCGTTATTGCGGCCTTCCCCGTTCCCATTGAGCCCTTTGGGGGCTCAAATGGGAATGGGGATTGACATTTTCAATGGGGATTTACCGGTCCCGCAAAGGTTGGACTAGACCGGTAAGTCCCCATTGAACAAGGGCGGACACGGTACCGGTAATGGTGCTAGTCATGGCGCTAATAGCGCCATGACTAGCACGAACCTCGGAATGAGGCCCATTGTCTTTGTCAGGATGCTTTTGCAACAAACATTTAGGTCCAAAGATATAGAACACTTCTGCAACAGCTTTATATACATTTCTTGATTCAGCAATGAAAGTTTATTAAGATCATTTGTGAACACCACTTCACAGCACTTCAACTCCACCTGGTTTATTTCCATGCCAGGCCTACTACTTCAAAGTTCGCTGCTCGGGTATACTCCCCTGCCCGAACAGTCATTCATAAAAAATTAGTGCAGCTTACTGCAACTTCGTAGTGCTTCTTACTTTACAACATCAAGCTTTAAGAAACTCATAATGGAAGGCAAGATTCACATTGGTGCTCTTTAGTACACTTTTGTGATTCCAAAACCTCTGCAAGTTATGCTCATCTACTTCTGAACCGCCTATACCTGAAGGGCAGCCTTCTTGCCACTTTTTTCCCCCACTTCTTTGTTAACCAAACACTGACAATTATATGTTTTTATTCTGCTTCTTCCTTGACTTTGGTAATGTGAGTCTTTATCAGCTTGTGTTATGAACTTCTTCATACATGGGCAGTAAACTTTACAACATTTCAGACTTCCATTTTCCCCCTTCTGACTTCGGCAATGTTTGTTGCTTTTACATTGCCTTGGTTTTATTTTATTTTGGTTTGGGTAATGGTTGTTTGCATTAAGCATTAGCAGTATTGCTGTGTCTTCTTGCTGGGTTTTAAATAAACTCGAATTCTTAAAGTCACAGTCATTTGATCTTATATAATAATGTATTCTTTGTTTTCCGCCAGTTTGGTATTCAAAATTGCCTTCAGTCTTATGCCCAAGGGTTTAAGAATGTTTTCACCCATATTAAGATGTTCAACTTTGGGAGCAGAAAGAGTGTTCTGACAACAATCCATTATATACTTTGGCATTGAGAAGATGTCTTTCCTAGAGGAAGCCAAATACTGCGTCTCATAGAGAGGCATTGCTAGGGGGGGCTGAGGCGGCTATAGCCCTGGGTCTTTTGGTTGTAGCCCCGGATAGAAACTCAGGAGCTACAACCAAAAGACTAGCTAGCCCTGAGTCCCGACAGTAGTGGAGCCCTGGATCTTTGCCAGACCTAGCAACACCCCTGGTCTCATATTCTCCTGGTCCCTTTGTCCTCCCAGGTGATCCTCCCCCAAAACACCGCCTCTAAGGTCAGGGTCAGAAAGCATCTGCCTTTCCCAGGCCACCTGGGAGGAGACTTTAGGCAGGGTCTCTGTGAGGACTCCAAAGAATTAATCACAGTATTACACAGACTATGTGTAGCACAGTGTGGAGAGCGTCCTTGAAGCCTGCTGTGAGTTCAACAGAGGCTTCGCTTCAAGTAATTAAAACCTATGGAAGCCGCAAAGCGGACCACAAAGTGGAGCAAAGTGGCAGTCAGCAGTTTTACGCAGACTGGGTGCAATAGACATGGGCCCTCCGGAGTTGGAAGGCCCAGGGGCATAAGATGGGAGGTGGGCTCTGTTGTCGGTCCGGACAGGGGCAGCACATTCCAGATGCTGCCCCTCATAGCATGCAGGTGTTTAGGGTGGGCCACTAGGCCCCAGCAATAATAGAGGCCCATACTCATGGGTGCCCAAACGGCAAGGAGGTGACAGGGGCAGGTGACAACAGGTAGTCCCTACCCCTGACACCTCGCATCAAAGGCCCCCCTCCCATCCCATCATTTATACGTGATTGCTTTCCACTCTGAAAACACCTGCATTGAGCGTGCGACCGGTCACACAGCTCTCTGTGTTACAATCACTTGTTGCACCCAATAGGTAAGGCTTGCGTGTCCTTTTCCCTCGGTGCTCACAGGTCCTTCTCTTCAGCGGATCCTGGCGACCCGGCAATCTGCTGATTTCAGTCTGCCGCTTTCCGCGCCACTTGTACACAGAGATTCTTTCGCTCCAGAGGCTCTCCAGTGCTCGCTTGCCAGCAGAGATAGCTTTGGGGAAAGGAAAGCTTTCCAAACGTTCACTTTCCGCTGCGCAGCCTCTGCAAAACAGGTCTCCAGGGGGCAGGCTTCCCTCTCTCATGCTTCCTGCTGTGCAACCTCTGCAATTAAGGCTTCTGGAGGCAAAGACCCTCTCAGGACCAGCTGCTGCTCGCTGCTCGACAGACTACCTCAGGTATGTCATTCCCAGTAACTAGCTTCACTCTGCAGTCTTGTTCCTCCTCAGCCCTCTTCTTCGTCCCAGTACTTCGGGAATTATGGGACTTGAAGTCCCTAATGCAAAAATGTGTTTTTATAGCTTGATTTCTTATCTCAAGCTCATTTCTGTTCCCACTAATGTTCTCTACATGAATATCATATGGATCAACCACAAGACTTGATTGTACAGAGAAATAAAGGTTTTAAAAGTGTAGTTGTTATTATTCACAGACTCCTTTTCTCTGTACATTGGAAAGTTAGGGGTGCTTCAAGCTCTATAAGCCTCCATGGATTAAGAAGGGTTTTCACTTCTTCTTATGCCCAAGGGTTTAGGAATATTTTCACCCATATTAAGATGTTCAAATTTGGGAGCAGAAAGAGTGTTCTGACAGCAAGCCATTATATACTTCGGCATAGAGAAGATGTCTTTCCTAGAGTAAGCCAAATACTGTGTCTCATACAGAGGCATTGCTAGTGGGGGGCTGAGGTGGCTATAGCCCTGGGTCTTTTGGTTGTAGCCCCGGATAGAAACTCAGAAGCTACAACCAAAAGACTTGCTAGCCCTGAGTCCCGACAGTCCCGACAGTAGTGTAGCCCCGGATCTTTCCCAGACCTAGCAACACCCCTGGTCTCATATTCTCCTGGGCCCTTTCTCCTCTCAGGTGATCCTCCCCCAAAACACCACCACCAAGGTCAGGGTCAGAAAGCATCTGCTTTTCCCAGGCCACCTGGGAGGAGACTTTAGGCAGGGTCTCTGTGAGGACTCCAAAGAATGAATCGCAGTCTTACACAGACTGTGTGCAGTACAGCGTGGAGAGCGTCCTTGAAGCCTGCTGTGAGTTCAACAGAGGCATTGCTTCAAGTAATTAAAACATCTGGCAGCTGCAAAGCAGACCACAAAGTGGAGCAAAGTGGCAGTCAGCAGTTTTACGCAGGCTGGGTGCAGTAGACATGGGCCCTCCGGAGGTTGAAGGCCCAGGGGAATAAGATGGGAGGTGGGCTCTGTTATCGGTCCGGACAGGGGCAGCACATTCCAGATGCTGGCCCTCATAGCATGCAGGTGTTTAGGGTGGGCCACTAGGCCCCAGCAACAATAGGGACCCAGACTCACGACTCAGGAGGTGACAGGGGCAGGTGACAACAGGTAGTCCCTGCTCCTGAGACCTTGCATCAAAGGCCCCCCTCCCATCCGGACGGACGTGGAGACAAGGGGCCTTTGATGTATCAAAGGGGGGCAGTTTTGGCCTATATGTGTGTGAGGGCTAGGCAGCCCCCTGTCATCTGTCTACTGCTCCTGCAACAAATTAAGCTGCACAAAGAACTAGGGCGCCTCTTAGAGAGTTGTCAGTTCTTCCACGAAGGAATCAGATAGTACAGCCATTATTCGGCTGTTCACCTAGGCTATTCCAGGATAGATATGATCCTGGTATCGGCTACTCTAATCCCCCAGATAACGATGGTAGAAATAGGGGTGGAATACTGTTCGGCTCACGCTCCACTCATGGTAGGGGTGGATTGGTGGGCAGGAGGGCGGAAGCAGAAGCCACCCTGGAAACTAAATGAACTCCTCCTGAAAGATATAGCTTTAAGAGCCCACATGGAAAGCACCATCAATAATAATTTCAAAGAAAACGATAACGAGGAAGTGAGCTGGGGGGTAATATGGGACGCAGGGAAGGCAGTGATTAGAGGGGAGTTTATATCTCAAGCGGCAACATATTACAGGAACAGAGCCCTGGTGACGCAACAACTAGAGAAAGAGGTGAAGAAAGCTGAAGCCCAACATAAGGCCCGACAAACAAGGAAGTCCCTACGAGAACTCAGGAAGGTCCGAGCTCAGCTCGAGAACCACATGGCCGAGCGAGTGGCCCAGACACTATTAAACGCAAAAGAGTCCTATTATACACATGGGGGCAAGGCAAATAGATTTCTGGCCGCTAAAGTGAGAAAACAAAAGGCCCAACACTATATCATGCAACTGCACGACAAGCACAGCATTCCCCACACAGTGGAACAAGAAAAAATTGAAATGATGATGAAATTCCACGAAGACCGCCTGTGTGGAGAGAACCTGGATCGGGAGCGACAACTCTCGGTATATTCGCTCAATCCCCCTACCACAGATCACGGAACAGGATAGGTTAAATTTAGGAAGCCCGATCACAGCGCAGGAGATCAGCGACGCAATCTCAGCACTACCGACAAGGAAAGCTCCCGGGCCGGACGGAAACTAAATGAACTCCTCCTGAAAGATATAGCTTTAAGAGCCCACATGGAAAGCACCATCAATAATAATTTCAAAGAAAAAGATAACGAGGAAGTGAGCTGGGGGGTAATATGGGACAGTAACGGCTACTAAAAAACTTTCTGCACGCAACTCTTGGCCCCGCGACAAAGCTTTTTAACACAATCAGAGAAGAGAGGCGGGTAACGCCAGATATGGGGGGGTCCACAACCATACTTTCTCTAAAACCAGGGAAAGCCCCCCACAAATGCTCTAACTACCGACCTATCGCATTGCTGAACACTGATGCAAAACTATACACAAAAATCTTAGCAACAAGACTGATGAAGGTCCTCCCGGGCATAATTCACGACGATCAAGCGGGATTTATCACAGGCCGACACACTCAGGACAATGTGAGAAGAGCAATAAATGTAATAGATGCAGGGAGACGAACACAACAAGCGATTGCGGTGGCCGCCCTAGATGCAAGACGAGCATTCGAGAGTATGAACTGGTGCTGGAAGGCTTCGGATGTGGTCCAGAATTCACAAACATGGTACTAGCTAATTTCAAAATCCTGTCGACAAGCTTCACACTCAATGTCAAAGTTCGCAGAGGCACGCGACAAGGATGCCCGCTCTCTCCATTGATCTTCGCAATGGCAATGGAACCATTGCTCAGTTCAAGCAAGATGCGGAAATCAGGGGAATGCAGTCCGGCCAGACAACCAATAAAATCACGCTATATTCCGATGACATTATGCTCTTCATGTGATAGCCTAAAGTAACAATGCCCCGAGCAATGTCACAATTACAGGAATTCCGGGAGGTCTCCGGGTTTGCCATTAATTTCTCTAAATCTAAGGCAATGAACATCACGGAGAAGAGGGAAGGGATTAAGAAACTGGATAAGAACTTCCCAGTGCCCTGGTTGGAAGACTCACTGGAGTATCTGGGGATCTGCCTAACGAGCGATCTAAACAAACTATGCAAGGCAAATATAACCCCCCTATGGAAACAGTTGCAGGAAGATATGCTTAAATGGGAAACTCAGGAACTGTCGTGGTTCGCCCGAATTACAGCAGTAAAAATGACTATCCTCCCCAGACTCCTATACGTGGTGGGAGCCATTCCAATGTCTATTACCCCGGCCAAGATCAAAGAGCTGCAAAATGCTATATTTAAGTTTATTTGGCAAGGGAAAAAACCATGGAACCAGAAACGCATCATGATGCGCCCACCACTCCTCGGAGGCCTGGGAGTACCGGACGTGAATAGTTACATATTGGCAGCACAGCTAGCACCCATGTTAAGATGGGCAAACCCCAAAAAAACACAAATTATGGTGTCAAATTGAGCAATTGGCCATGTCCACCCCTCTAAAAGCTCTATTAAGCCTGAAAATCTGAGATCGAGAGAAAAGTGGTCCTCTACTGGAAGCGACCAAATGGTCCCGGCTCAACTAGGACAAAGCCCGGAGAAGGAAGGGAATCTCACGTGGGCTAGGCCCCAGCACTCTGCTTATGCATAACCCGGACTTCTCACCAGGCCTCCAAAAAAAGTTCTGGGTAGGATGGGCCGGAGCCGACACATTGACTCTGCAAGATTTATAATGGTACCCCACTGCTCTTCACAGAATGCCAACAGAAATTCGGCCTGGAAGAAAAAGGATGTTATAGATACACACAGATTAGGCACTGGATAACACACCCAACATTGAAGCAGGCAGGCACAAGGACACTCTCAGGTCTTGAACTGACCCTACAGGAGGGTCAGACGTCGAAGGGAGTGACCAGACTCTACAGATTACTCACCAAGACACAACCGAAGACGTGCTCCCATATAAAGTGAGCTGGGAAAGGGACGTGGACGAACCCATAACTGAGCAGGAATGGAATCAAATCTGGGCAAGAGCAGAGGGAACCTCCAGATGCACTACGATTAAAGAATCGGCATACAAACTATGCCTCAGATGGTATTTGTCCCCCCACCGAATACACAAAATCAACAGGTCCTACTCACCTAATTGCTGGAGGAAAGTGAAGAGCGAGGCGACCTATTCCACATGTGGTGGACGTGTCCCAAAGCGAACACGCTCTGGAAGGAAATACTGGGCCACATCAAAGACATTACAGGGGTGGAACTACCAATGTCCCAAAATCAATCCTACTGGGAGTGCCCATAGAAGGAATATATGCAATGTCAGGGTCCAGGGCTTCTTTAATCACTCATTTGCTATCAGCAGCAAGAATGACCCTGGCACAGAACTGGAAGAACGAGTCCGGTCCACAGACAGCCTTTTCAACCCTGCTGAAGGACAGAGAAGCCCAATATTTCAAGACACGCCTTCTCAGGAGCATACACATCATATGAACTTCTACTTAAGGAAAACTAGGACACAATTGCCTACGAAAGTCCTCACTCAGTTGGATCTTTACATCCCAAAAGTTGGAGTTGGAACGTTGGGGGGATAGAGTGTATAGAGGGGGGGATAGAAGGGGGGAGAACGGGGTAAAACAGAAAATTCTCGAGGGCTTGCAAACGACTGTCGCCCTGAAGAGCAAGTATGCAGGTGATACACAATATTCTACCAGACAATAAGGTCCCACCTTCGGGAAATGTACCAATGCTTTGCTTTTGTATGCCTTCGATTAATAAATAAAGATGTTTAAAAAGAATCAGTATGGAAGAGGCTTAATATGCAGCAAAAGAAGATTTGGACAGCTGAGGACAGTGTGGCTAACGACTATCGACATGCAGCAATAGGAGATAAGCAAGTTCAGCCAAGGGGCTGCCACCGGCCCATCCAATTCCAGCTTCAGCACGGCGCACCGCAGATTGCACTGCTGTGTCACGGCAGAGGAAAGCTGACAAAAGCAGGCAGCCGTGATCACCAGAAGCAGGGTCCGCCAACGGGCTGACACCGCACCAGCCCATCCGGCTTCAACAAGGCACACCACTTCTTGCTGGAAACGGACAGGAAGGAAGGAAAATTAGAGAACCTTGCAGCTGCGTTTGCTGACAGAGGGAATGACAGCCGAGGGAATTGACGTCGGCTAACCCCCTCAGGCATCTGCACTTTGCCCTGCGACCAGAGCTGGACAAAGCACTGAAGTTCCGCATTGCATCCCCCGCCGATCGCCAGAGGCAGGAAAAGTAGAAGGGGTGGACAACAGCCCAACCCCTCCAGCCTCACTGTGTTGCAGATGTAATATTTGACTGCACAAGCACAGCGAACAAAGGCACTCTGTGGGTAAGCCTTCCCAATCCCTCCAGACACGGATGCTGTGCAGAGGGCAAATAGCTCTAGTAATCCAGGTGCTTTGTGGAAGCAAGATGACACAGAACGACTACACATTCCAAAGGGGTGCAGCAAGAAAAACCACGCAGTGGGACACCCAGGCATTACAGGAGGTCTAATCTTCGCCGTACAGCAGTAATAAATACACGGCTAAAGCGGGAGAGGTTGCCATTGTTCCCTGGGAGTCAGCACTACAAAGGACAAGGAGCAGACTAAAGTAGCAGTCCTGAACAACGAGCTCTATGGACACATATCTTTAAAGCATCCCTGGGGACACAAAAAAGGGGGAACACTCAGGAGCGAAGCCCACAGCCAAGTCAAATCTGCTTACAAAACCCAGGGCAGGAACAAGGATGACCTACGCTCTCACCTTAAAGGAAAAGTTACTTTGGGAGTGGACTAAGGTGGCAGAAGCTTTGCATGGCATGGATTCGATCAAGAAAAAGATGGCGGAATTAGCAGCGGCCAGCTGGGAATCAGAAGCAGACAAAGTGACTGAAGGAGAGGCTGGTGAAAAGGATGACCTGGTGGAGCAAGAAAAGCAGCTCCAGCAGCCAGAGTGATAGCTCTGACACAGGGTCTGAATCTGAGAGCGAGGATGAGCAAGGCCACCTCAAGGCATAGGACGGGCCTAGTAACAGTAATGAGACCCCAGGACTCAAGATTACCAAATATGGTAGGTGCACAGCAGGAAAGAATGTACATAGGAGTATGAAGAAGACTATTGCATGGCATATCGAGCGCAAAATTAAGAACAAAACATTTGGCAAAGCGTTTTATTGAAATGTTCTCTCTGTTGGAATATGAAGAAATAGGCCTTGACATTGTAAAGAAAGACAAGTAAGAGAAAGAGAAAGAGAGAGCAAGGAGGTCAAGATTGAAAAAAAATTATAATAATATACAGAATTGGGAAGCAGCATTTCAAATTCTTGCTACAAACTGTATATGTTTTAAGTCCTAAAAGATAACTCAGCTCTTACACAAAATAATAAAGACCATGAGTCACAGAATAATAAAAGGGGGAATTACAGGCAGTGCAACTCGCGCAGATACCAGAGAGGCAGTTCACCCCAACATAAAACAAAGCAACCCTTTTGGAGGCCTAACACAGGAAGGCAGAGACCAGGCAACAAACCCAAGGGCAAGCAAGCACCCACAACTTGGGCACACCAAGGGGGAACACCACCTTATATTGCTGGAATTATGAAAAAGGCTTGTGCAGTTGGGGGGAAAAATGTAAGTTCAGACGCCAAATGTAGGACATGGGCCCCTGCACATCCCGAATAATTTTAAATCTGTCTCTTCTCTACCTACAACAATCAAGGAAGAAATAGAAAAAGAACTAGGTTTGGGCAGGAAAGATGGACCCTTTGACACTCCTCCCTTCTCAGAATTTGTTATGCTCCCCCCTTGGACTAGTGCCCAACAATGAGAAGGGGGAGTTTAGAATGATCCACCACTTGTCCTACCCTTCAGGGAGCTCTTTTAATGATGGCATCCCTGCCACAGAGGCAGAATTTTCTTACAGCAGCTTTCAGGATGCTGTTGACTTGGTGAGATTATCAGGGCGCCATGCACCCATGGCAAATGCGGACATCCAGTCAGCATCTAGGCTGTTGCCGGTCCATGAGAGCGCACACCAGTGGCTTTGCTCTCATTTTTGAAAATATAGTCTATTTGACAAATGCCTCCCCATGGGTTGCACCATTGCTTGTGCATACTTTGAGCAGTTAATTTAATTATTTCTGCAATGGACCCTGCAAAAGGCCATGCCAGGGGTGAGAGTAGTTCACTATTTGAATGACTTTCTTTACAGGACTAGAAGGGTCTCCACTGTGTAGCTTCGCTATTAAAAATGCTTAGTAAAATATATAAAATAGGGGCCCCACTTGCAGTAGAGCAAACATTAGGGCCCATCCAGACCCTCTCATCCTTAATGATTGAAATTGACTCCACTAAGGGGGAATGCTGCATACCCATAGATAAAGTAGATGACTTACTAACGTTGCAACTAGAATTATGGCACAAGGCCGGGTTTTTTCCACACAAGCCTAGAAATAAGAATGAGGGGTCAACCAAGCAGCATCACCACATAGCCTGGGTAAAGAGGTATAAAAAGACTTACCTGTATGGTAGTTTCCTTAACAAATTTAATGGAAAAGTAATATGGCGCAAACCTGTAAAGGCCACTGCCAAAAGGACCCTGTTCACTGACGCTGCAGGGGGATAAAAGTTTTTGGTATATATTTTGGCAATAGATGGTGCGCAGGCCACTGGAAGCTCCACCCCCCCAGCTGGCGGGAGCTAGGTTGGACCCAAAAACATTACTTTGCTGGAAATATTCCTCATAAGGATGGCATTTTACATATGAGGGCACATGCTGATTAATACATAGCTGGTAACATGGTCAGACAATACGGCAGTGGTGCATGTGCTAAACAAAGATGCCTCACTGGATTTAAATAAATAACCAAACCACATGGGCAGGTTGACAAACTGAAGGTAAAGTTTGAGGAAAGCTGTGGCCCAGTAAATGCCTCACTGGAGCTAATTCAATAACCAAACCAGATGGGCAGGTTGCCAATCTTGATGTAAACTTGAGGAAAAACTGAACCTTGGGAAATGCCTCACTGGAGTTATTTAAATAACCAAACCACATGGGCAGGTTGCCAAACTTGAGGTAAAGTTTGATGAATACTGAAGCCCAGTAAATGCCTCACTGGAGGTAATTAAATAACCAAACCACAGAGGCAGGTTGCCAAACTTGAGGTATGTTTGATGAAAGCTGAAGCCCAGTTACTGTTACTCACCACACTGTATCTGCTAGGGGCGTTGGATAGATGTCCTGAGATCAGTGAGGGAACCCAGGCATCAGAACCTCCTGTACTCGACAGCCAGCTTGACTTCACCTGGCCTCCTAGAAGTCAAGACTCCTTAAACTCGAGGGATATATTTTCTGTGATACACCCCTCTGCTGTTACAGAAGTAGACAGAGAGAGAATTTGATCCCATAAAAGAGCGAAGAACATGCGCACCACCAAACCAATGCTGCAAGAAAAGACAGATGGGTAAATACCAAGCTGAAAATCCAATGCAATAGAATTCTAATAGGTATTCCTTCAGATTAGATTGAGTGATAATCTTGCTATGGATATGAAGTCTGAACCTATAGAGAAAACCAAAGCATGCCTTAATTCATGATTACACTGAACTAACACTAACACCCCAGTCAATGAGTATTGTTCATAACCACCAATGTGTGAATTGCTTGAGTCAAAGAAGGAGAAAGTTCCAGAGGCAACAGATGGATAAAACAATAAAGAGGAAGATTAGTATGGGAATACTAACCTGGGCAGCACGAGGGACGCAATAGTCACGGGCTGGTGCACTGGGCAGCAGAGCGTTCGAAAGTGCACTTATTGTTGTTGCAGTTGGAGATGTCCAGAAATTAACCAATACTGAATTGCATGTGGTAATGATGAAGGAGGTTCAGAGGAAAGCAAGATATATATGACAGAAATGAGCAGCAAAGAAGTCCTAGAGGCAGTCCGAGTCAGGAGGGAAAGGTGCCAGAAGGGAATGGAGTTTCAAGGAGATGAATGGAAAGCAGTCCGTCAATGTAGCTTCGGTATAACGCTCTAAACAGGAGCAGTAATGCTAATTAGAAGCACCGATGAGAGGGAAAGAGCTGGATTTAAGCTGTAAATGGGAGGCAGGGCTTGCGCGGAAGTGTAGTCTGCAAGCTCTGCTGACGTGTCACATGACACGGAAGACGCGTCTTTGTTGACAATCTCCATGGGAGCCTCCATTTCTGCCAGATGGAGACTCTCGCGCTCCCTTTGACTTTATGGTGCGAAGGTGCAGGTAAAAGCTGCACATTAGATGCATGTCCATGTGTAAAAGTTATCCGTAAATAACCAAAAAGGCTAAACACCTCACAAAGCAGAAAAATATTAAGCAAAGTAAACTGGCCAGGGTGAGGAAGCCAGTCAGGTAAATTTCAAGTATTAGAATTATTAGCAGAATAGCCTCAAAACAATTCATGTTCTGAGGAGGGGCTGGATGTATCCAACATCAACCTGGGTAAAGAGACAAGGGCGATAAAACTTGACAGATCCAATACTGATCAGATGGGCAAAGGAAGAATTATCAATCTCTATTGCATAGAAGAGGCAGAGTATTACCGCATCTGCAACACCAGTGATCTCCCTGGTAAACGTCCAAGTTTGGATGGCCAACTCTTGACACATAGAAATGGTTTCACCCTCAGCAGATTCCAGTTAAGGTCTGCCCTTAAAAAGGCCATGGTGGCCGTGGGATGGGACCAAGCAGAATGTGGGCCTCACTCCGTCAGGATAGGCACAATAAAATCATCCTGTGCCAACATTGGCAAGGTGCTGAGTCCTACAAGGCAATAGAAAGCTCAAGGCGTAAATTAAACAAAGCATTGGGCAATTTCTGCATATTTTCAGGGCCTACGTTCATAAAACACGGTATAACAGTGCATAACAAAGCCCTATTTTGCAGTGACGGGTTCCACCTCTCCATAGAAGGTATGGACACCTTTACAAGGGACATTTTTGGGACATTATCAGAGAGGGGCGGTTCTTAGCATCCCTATTTTGGAGGGAACTGAGGGGCCGCCGGGCAGCACCCGCACAGTGTGGCGGCAGGGATCAGCCTCGAGTTGGCCCTACGTGGGAGTAGGGTCCCCGCTCACCTGATCCCCTGTTCCCCAAAATAGTTGTGTTATGTTTTTCATTATGTTTATTATTGGTTGGTTGGTTTTCTTTTGCACCATAGCTCATGTACAATAAAGCTTGTGGCCAAAGTTTTTCCACCTTATCTCTTGTTTGGCCTCCTCATTATGGCACTGTCATTACTGTCATTACTGTCACCTGTCTCACCCTGCATGGCTCCCCCACACTAAAACACTTCCAGGCTTATAGACATGGGCCCTCCGGAGGTGGAAGGCCCAGGAGCATAAGATGGGGGGTGGACTCTGTGGTGGGTCCGGACAGGGGCAGCACCTTTTAGGTGCTGCCCCTCTTAGCATGCAGATGTTTAGGGTGGGCCACTAGTCCCAAGCAACATTAGGGACCCAGACGCACAGGCGCCCAAACAGTGTGAAAGTGTGGAAAACAGGACAGCAAGACCACAAAGTCAGCAGTCACAAGACAAGCTACTTGACAACTCAGGATCAAATTAAATCAAAGTTTCAGACTAACTATGCCTCACCTATATAACTAGGGTTGCCCGGTCACGCACCACTTGTTAGGGAGAATTCTCTGTTTAGGCTGAATTTCCTAACCTAGTGAGTCCCCCAGCAGCTTTGCTGGATTTCTGGAGTTTGTTTTTTTTCCATCCTGCCAAGAGTGAGACTCTTTCTCCCACTCTTGGACATGAAGGTGTGTAATTCCTTTGAATGTCAATGTGTTCTATGGGCTATGGGGTATTTTACTCCATAGGGTCTCATATGTTTTTCTATGTGTGTTACACCGTACCCTACGTGCCATAACACTGGGGCGTCCTAGCGGACCTCCACCATAGACTCCATACCCGGGGACTGACTACTGTCTCCCCGGGCATGTAAAGTCACCATTGGCTTTACTAGACCTAAATTTACTAACAGAACTAGTACAAACCATCTTATTGTGGACGTACTAGTAGGGGTAATTCGATTACTCCTGGGTCTGTTACTCGAGGGGGCACTGTCCCGTCCCCCCTCGTCGAGTTTTGGCTGGTGGCAGTGGAAACTACGTGTTATGTTCGACCCCGAACATAACCCTATGGGATTCGTCCCATTGTTGGAGATTGATACTTTTTCTCGTTAATCTCTAACGTACCACCGGTCTACTTATCTTAAATAAGTTTATCTGATGGTATTTTCTGCCAGAACTCGGTTTGTAAAATGGCATCTGTGTTCGTCTCTGTGACTCCTAAACCAAAGATTGAGCCCTTTGTTCCACTTTTGGCGGGCTCTGTACAGAGACCCTCCAAAGTGGTGCCATTCTGTCTGGGTTACCACAGGGGTGTGGGAGGGGGTTTAGGCACCCTGGACTGAGTTGCCTTGCCAACTCCGGTCGCACTCTGGAGTGATTGGCCCAAGTGGTGAGCCTCCCCGCTCACCACTGAGCATGTGTTGATTGACAGCTAGGCTGAATGAATGGGGGTTTTCTGCTTAAAAGCAGGGCTTTTGGGACTGGATCTTCAGAAGTCGCCACAGGACCTAAGAATCCGACGAGGGTAACGCTGAGCCGACCTGCACGACAACACCTCCGGTGGAGCCCTGCGGAACCGACTCGCCACTTCCCGACGACAGAGGAGATCTCCCTGCCGGAGAGTCTCTTCCCCTGAATGGTGGGAACAACCAGTCCCCTTTGCTTTTTATTCGCCTCAGGACTCAGTGGTCGAATTGCCTGTGCAGAGCACCCCGGCAACCGGATAGCCACTACCCCTGTACCGCGACCAAAAGGTGGTGCCTTGTGACGGAGCACTCCGTGGCTGGTCTCTTCCCTGGTGGTGCACTGGACTTCACTTTTCTTCGACGACGAGAACATCTCTACTCTTGGCAAAGACCCGACGTGCATCCACCACCAGGAACAACTGCCCCCGCCGGAGCTGCCCTCCACAACAAGGTACTGTGTCCGCCTGGCTTCCCTTTCGATCGGTTCGAGTGAGGTGTCTTAATCCTCTCCTTTCCGTTGGGTCGCCTCCAAGCTTCCTCACGTATTGTTCTGAACTAGTTCAATCTGCCGATAACAATTTACTACAAAGGCTCAAACGCATTTCTACTAGAGACTTTTGGGGCATATCGCCTTGCCTCTCTCCGAGTGGGCTTGGCCTCTGAACTTTATGATCTATTGTGGTTCTTGCCTTCTTGCCTTGCATTTTTCCCGCAAAGTATTGAACTGTGTTGATTTCGTAACCTGCCTATTTTTCTCTCCCGTCCTAACTAATATTAGGTTATGGCATACACCTCTGTCTGTAAATAAGTGGTGCCGGTAAAACCTAGACTTGTCGAAATATTGCTAGGGGGATTGATCGTTTCTTCTTCGTAGAGTAATTGTGATTGATTTGTTTGCCGTGATAGTGCCATAGTGTTTTTGATAGATGTTTCGTTATAAATAAATACCTTAATATCTTTACACTGAGCCTCGTTGCGTGTTTGCTTGTCTTACTGTGAAGAATTGTCCTATGTTGTATACTCCACATACTGCTTAACTCTTCTTGAAAGAAGTCTGACTGCTCAGCCACAGCTACCAACAGTGAATCTGTGTGGTACAGACTGCTACCAAGTGGGTTTACTGCCAAACACCTGTAGTCCTAAATCTTTTGCAGTGGTCCCAGAGGGAACTGCACAGGTTTCCGCCTAACACTGGTGTACAGCAGTGGGATTTGTATCGAGTATACAGTTTAGAGTGCTTTTCGACACTTTAGGATAACTAACCACAAAACTTAGCACTAAAAAGCAACTTTCAAAAACATGTCTACGATGGAAACTTACAGTCAAGAGTCCTTGTCAGGTGAAAATATTGAGAGTTTGTGAGCTCTCTGTAGGCAAGAGAATCTTCCTGTAAGAGGCAAGAAGTTAGAACTAATAGAGAGATTGCTGGCGAACCAAAGTCTGGGTACTGGTTCAGAGGAACCAACCTCTCGAGCAACTGTAGATAACAGTGATGGTGTTGATCTGAATCGTAATTCTGATGATAGTGATGAAGAGGCTGACGAGGACGGAGAGGCTAACGAAACTGTCTCCCCTGCTCCTCTACCTGCCTTACCAGCTGTGCCTATGGGGCCCATACCAGGTCCCACAAGTAACCCTGCTTATTTTGAACTTGAAAAAATGAAGCTCGAATTAGAATACAAACGGTTCTTGGCTCAATCTGAACGAAACCAAGAGCTCGAGTTCAGACGGATGAATGCCCAGGCTGAGCAGAAGCAAGCTGAGTTGAGACTCAGGGAAATAGAACTTAATCACGAGTTAGAGATGAAAAAGTTGTCTATGGAAAATGCTTTGCTCTCCTCTGGTTCCTCTAGAAGCTCCAGTCCCAAAAGACCCCGGATGCCGAAGGAATTAGTGGGTATGTATGAACCGAGATTGGATGTGTTGGATTGGTTGAAACTGTTTGAGTACAATCATGGGCTCCAGGACATCACCGGGAATGATTTACTTCCCTGGTTGTTCTCTAGGCTCCCTCCTGTTGCGACTGATGTGGTAATGGAATTGGGGGAGGCGGATAAGACGGATTACGAAAGTGCGAAACTAGCTTTGATAGCTAGATTCGGGAAGACCCCTTCCCAGTATCTTAAGAGGTTTAGAACCCTCAAAAAGCATGATGGTACCCCTTGGGCTACCTGGGTGAGTGAAGGGTTGAAAAACTTAGAAGGATGGATTAAAGGTTACAAAGTGAACACTTATGAGGGTATGAGGAATCTTTGTATGTTGGAGTCTATTTATGATGCCTGTTCTCCTGAGCTCAGACAGCACTTGGCTGATTCGAAGGAATTGGATTCCCGGAAGCTGGCTAAGGCTGTTGATTTATGGGTTGCCAACAGGGCTACTCATAAGGATTCTGGGGCAACTCAGAAAAAGGATGAGGGAAAACAGCCTAAAAAAGACTCAAAAGAGAATTCAAATAACTCAAATTCCAAAGAGGGCCCCAAACAAAACCAGAAGGGTAAGCTACAAGGAAAACCACAGCAGAATAGTGTGTCTTCTGGTGCCAAACCGGAAGGAGGTCAGAACAAGCCACCATTCCAGAAAGCATTCGGTAAATGCTTTGTTTGTGGCCCGACTGACCACGTGAAAGGAGATCCCAGATGTAAGGGTAAACCTTCAGGGGTCCAGCTTGTCTCCTTAGCCTTCGCTCCAGAGGAGGAAGTCCAAATGGCAAGTGGAAACTTTCTACTGCTAGCTGACGAACCCATTGGAGTCTCAGCCAGCGTTTCTTTAGTATCTCTGGGGTTGTGGGAAAAACAGAATTTAGATGTCTATAATTCTATCCCCGATAATACTAAAGAGTATTATAAGGACAGTGTCCAGGTGAATGGTCAGGAGACTCCTGCCATTAGGGACACTGGGGCCAGCATAACTGTGGTGGATAAATCATTTTTTCAGGCTGAGGATGTTGCTAAGGCACCCAAACGCCTCACCAAGTTAGCTGGAGGGCTTGTGCAGATGCTTCCCCAATTACCAGTTCTCATCCAGTGTAACGACATGACTGTGAAGATGCCTGTCAGCATACAGAGTGAGATACCAGGACGCGTACTGTTGGGTAACGATTTGAAAACTCTCGGAGTTGTATCGCATACTCCCAGACCTCCTAGTAAACGGTTACAGGAGCTAACCAGACTCGCAAGAGAGAGGACCATGCGCGGTACTCTCCAGGAGATGATGAAGAAGGAAATCACTCCTGCTCCACTGGAATTGTCGGCCGCTGTCTCCAAGAAATCAGAAGCGAAAGGGAAACCTAAGACTTCTATCCCGAAACCAGCAGCCAGCATTCCAGTGCAGCCAACATGGACTTCCCCGCGGTTGTCCAAATTTACACCCGTAACTCCACCTCCAGCCGAGGCTGAGAGGGAGGTACAACCCTGTGTGGTAGAATTAGACTCTGAGGAAGAGCTAATGGAAGGACAGGAACTCATTGGAGATCTGGATCCTGTTGACCATCCTGAACTGCAGTCTTTACTGGCAGAAGGTGGACCCAGCAGGGCAGACTTCAGTAAGGGACAGAGGGAATGTCCAACTCTGGAAAGTCTTCGCCACCAGGCAGAAGCTCAGGCTGAAGGGCAAGAGCCTGGAAAACACAGGTTGCACTCGGAAGATGGCCACTTCTACAGTGAACCGACAGAGTCTGCACCTGGAGATTACAAACGACTTGTAGTACCCCAAGAGAACAGACCACAGTTCTTGCAGTTAGCCCACGAGATTCCTTTGGCTGGTCACTTGAGTTTCAAAAAGACTAAGGAAAGGCTCTCTCTCTACTTCTATTGGCCAAAGATGGGGGCCAAAGTAGAAAAACACTGCAGGAGCTGCCACACCTGCCAGACCTCTGGTAAGGTTGGCTCCAAGAATGTGGCACCTTTAGTGCCTCTCCCAGTTGTGGGAGTCCCGTTTGAGAGAGTAGGGATTGACATTGTTGGTCCCCTTGATCCTCCAACCTCCTCAGGCAACAGGTTTATACTTGTTATAGTAGACCATGCTACTAGGTATCCTGAGGCAATTCCTATGAGGACTGTTACAGCTCCGGCTGTGGCTAAGGCCCTCCTTGGTATTTTTACTAGGATCGGGTTTCCTAAGGAAGTAATCTCTGACAGGGGGTCAAACTTTATGTCCCACTACATGATAGCCATGTGGAAAACCTGCGGAGTTACTTACAAGTTCTCAACAGCGTACCACCCACAAACAATGGGTTGGTAGAACGGTTCAACCGAACCATGAAGAGCATGATAAGTGCTTTAGAGGAACCCCTTAAGCGTAAGTGGGACCTTCTACTGCCATGCCTTCTCTTTGCTTATAGAGAAGCCCCTCAGGAGGGAGTAGGTTACTCTCCCTTCGAACTACTCTATGGTCATCCCGTCAGAGGTCCATTGGCCCTGATTAAGGAGGGGTTGGAGAGTGCTCCTTCCCCCAAGCCAGTCAGAGTGACTGACTATGTGATAGGTCTCCGGAGGAGAATGTCGCACATGATGACAGAAGCAAGCGAATACTTGAAAGCTGGACAAGCATTGGTCAAGCACTGGCATGATCAAAAGGCTAAAATGGTTGAGTTCGCTCAAGACCAGCTCGTTCTCGTTATGATCCCAACAAGGCAGAGGGCCTTGCAAGATAAGTGGATGGGACCCTTCAGAGTTGTGGGTAAACTCGGAGAGGTCAACTATCTGGTGGACTTGGGCAATCCCAAGGAGGCTCCGACAGTCTTCCACACCAACCGCCTCAAAGCGTATGTCTCAAGACCCGATGTAGGAGCTTTGCTTCTAGCATCATCCGAGGAAGAAGAAGAGAGTGAAGCTCTTCCGGATCTCCTCAGAGGCTTACCTTTAGATGAAAAAATTGAAGGAGTAAATCTCTCCTCCAATCTGACACCCGAGCAACAAGAAGAGTGCAAATCTATGTTGAATCAGTTTGCCTCTCTGTTCTCGCTTTCACCAGGCTTAACCCCTTGGGGCCAGCACGACATACTCACTGGTGACTGTCTGCCAGTCAAAAGCAGAGGATACCGCATGTCGGAAAACATACGCACCCACATCAAAGGTGAGGTCAGCAAGATGCTTGATCTCGGGGTAATAGAGCCCTCTACTAGTCCATGGTCTAGCCCAGTTGTGTTAGTACCAAAGGCCGGATCTAAAGAACTTAGATTCTGCGTGGATTATAGAGCTCTTAATGCAGTCACCAAGACTGATGCCCACCCTTTGCCAAGAACAGATGAGTTGGTGGGCAAACTTGGCGCAGCCAAGTTCCTCAGCACGTTTGACTTGACGTCAGGCTATTGGCAAATAGCCCTGACAGACCATGCCAAGGAGAAAACTGCATTTTCTACCCCCGTTGGCTTATACCAGTTTAAGGTAATGCCTTTCGGATTGAAGAATGCACCTGCTACGTTTCAACGGATGGTAAACCAGGTTCTGAATGGGATGAAGGACTTCTGCATGGCATACTTGGATGACATTGCAGTGTTCAGCAATTCCTGGGAAGAACATGTAACCCACCTGAGAGATGTTTTGCAGGCTCTTGGACGAGCCAATCTGACCATAAAGGCGAGTAAATGCCAAATTGGACAGAGTAAGGTAGTCTATCTTGGACATGAGGTAGGAGGTGGAGAAATAAGGCCTTTGCTCAGTAAGATTGAAGCTGTGCAAAATTGGACAACACCGACTACTCAAACCCAAGTGAGAGCCTTCCTAGGCCTCACTGGGTATTACAGGAATTTCATAGAGAACTATGGGACCATAGCTTCTCCACTGAATGTCATCTCCTCGCCCAAATTTCCTAAGAAGGTTAGATGGAACGAGGAGTGCAATCAGGCTTTTGAAAACCTGAAAAAGGCTCTTTGCCAAGCCCCAGTACTCAGAGCTCCTGATTACCACCAACACTTCATTGTGCAGACAGATGCTTCAAATGTAGGAATAGGTGCCGTACTCAGTCAACTGGATGGCAAAGGTAGGGAGCACCCCGTTTGCTTCATCAGCCGCAAGCTGAAGGATCCTGAAACAAGGTGGGCAACAATCGAAAGAGAGTGCTTTGCTATCATGTGGGCTCTGAAGAAGTTTAGGCCGTACTTGTATGGTTCTACTTTTGTCATTGACTGACCACCAACCCTTGAGATGGTTAATGCAAATGAAAGGGGAAAACCCAAAACTATTGAGATGGTTGATCTGCCTGCAAGGGTTTGATTTCACCACTGAGCACAGGTCAGGATGTCACCACCAAAATGCTGATGGTCTCTCTAGGATGTATGTCATCGACTAGAGGTATGAGATTCATCCAGGAGTGGATTAAATCCTCCTGTCCCTTAGTCTGGGGTGGGGGGGCGAGTGTTAGGGAGAATTCTCTGTTTAGGCTGAATTTCCTAACATAGTGAGTCCCCCAGCAGCTTTGCTGGATTTCGGGAGTTTGTTTTCTTCCATCCTGCCAAGAGTGAGACTCTTTTCCTCCCACTCTTGGACATGAATGTGTGTAATTCCTTTGAAATGTCAATGTGTTCTTTGGGCTATGGGGTCTTTTACTCCATAGGGTCTCATATGTTTTCCTATGTGTGTTACACCGCACCCTACGTGCCGTAACACGGGGCGTCCTAGCGGACCTCCATCATAGGCTCCATACTCGGGGACTGACTACTGTCTCCCCAGGCATGTAAAGTCACCATTGGCTTTACTAGACCTAAATTTACTAACCGGACTAGTACAAACCATCTTATTGTGGACGTACTAGTAGGGGTAATTCGATTACTCCTGGATCTGTTACTCGAGGGGGCACTGTCCCGTCCCCCCTCGTCGAGTTTCGGCTGGTGGCAGTGGAAACTACTTATTATGTTCGACCCCGAACCTAACCCTATGGGATTCGTCCCATTGTTGGAGATTGATACTTTTCCTCGTTAATCTCTAACGTACCACCGGTCTACTTATCGTAAATAAATTATCGGATGGTATTTTCTGCCAGAACTCGGTTTTTAAAATGGCGTCTGTGTTCGTCTCTGTGACTCCTAAACCAAAGGTTGAGCCCTTTGTTCCACTTTTGGCGGGCTCTGTACAGAGACCCTCCAAAGTGGTGCCATTCTGTCTGGGTTACCACAGGGGTGTGGGAGGGGGTTTAGGCACCCTGGACCGAGTTGCCTTGCCAACTCCGGTCGCACTCTGGAGTGATTGGCCCAAGTGGTGAGCCTTCCCGCTCACCACTTAGCATGTGTTGATTGACAGCTAGGCTGAATGAATGGGGGTCTTCTGCATAAAAGCAGGGCTTTTGGGACTGGATCTTCAGAAGTCGCCACAGGACCTAAGAATCCGACAAGGGTAACGCTGAGCCAACCTGCACGACGACACCTCCGGTGGAGCCCTGCGGAACCGACTCACCACTTCCCGACGACAGTGGAGATCTCCCTGCCGGAGAGTCTCTTCCCCTGACTGGTGGGAACAACCAGTCCCCTTTGCTTTTTATTCGCCTCAGGACGCAGTGGTCGAATTGCCCGTGCAGCGCACTTCGGCAACCGGATAGCCACTACCTCTGTACCGTGACCAAAAGGTGGTGCCTTGTGACGGAGCACTCCGCGGCTGGTCTCTTCCCTGGTGGTGCACCGGACTTCACTTTTCTTCGACGACGAGAACCTCTCTACTCTTGGCAAAGACCCGACGTGCATCCACCACCAGGAACAACTGCCCCCGCCGGAGCTGCGCCCCACAACAAGGTACCGTGTCCGCCTGGCTTCCGTTTCGATCGGTTCAAGTGAGGTGTCTTAATCCTCTCCGTCCCGTTGGGTCGCCTCCAAGCTTTTCTCATTTATTGTTCTGAACTGGTTCGATCTGCCGATAACAAATTGCTACAAAGACTTGAATGCATCTTCACTAGAGACTTTCTGGGACACATCGCCTTGCCTCTCTCCGAGTGGGCATGGGCGCTGAACTTTATGATCTATTGTGGTTCTTGCATTCTAACCGTACATTTTTGCCCGTGAAATATTGAACTGTGTTGATTTCGTAACCTGCCTATCTTTTTCTCTCCCGTCCTAGCTAATATTAGAGTGCCATCTAGGTTGAGGTATACACCTCTGTCTGTAAATAATTGGTGCCGGTAAAACCTAGACTTGTCGAAATATTGCTAGGGGGATTGATCGTTTCTTCTTCGTAGAGTAATTGTGTTTGATTTGTTTGCCGTGAAAGTGTCATAGTGTTTTTCATAGATGTTTCGTTATAAATAAATACCTTAATATCTTTACACTAAGCCTTGTTGCGTTTTTGCTTGTCTTGCTGGGAAGAATTGCCCTATTTTGTATACTCCACATACTGCTCAACTCTTCTTGAGGGAAGTCTGACTGCTCAGCCACAGCTACCAAGTGAATCTGTGTGGTACAGACTGCTACCAAGTGGGTTCACCGCCAAACACCTGTAGTCCTAAATCTTTTGCAGTGGTCCCAGAGGGAACTGCGCAGGTTTCCGCCTAACAGGGACATATCGCCTTGCCTCTCTCCGAGTGGGCTTGGCCTCTGAACTTTATGATCTATTGTGGTTCTTGCCTTCTTGCCTTGCATTTTTCCCGCAAAGTATTGAACTGTGTTGATTTTGTAACCTGCCTATTTTTCTCTCCCGTCCTAACTAATATTAGGTTGAGGCATACACCTCTCTCTGTAAATAAGTGGTGCCGGTAAAACCTAGACTTGTCGAAATATTGCTAGGGGGATTGATCGTTTCTTCTTCATAGAGTAATTGTGATTGATTTGTTTGCCGTGATAGTGCCATAGTGTTTTTGATAGATGTTTCGTTATAAATAAATACCTTAATATCTTTACACTGAGCCTCGTTGCGTGTTTGCTTGTCTTACTGTGAAGAATTGTCCTATGTTGTATACTCCACATACTGCTTAACTCTTCTTGAGAGCAGTCTGACTGCTCAGCCACAGCTACCAACAGTGAATCTGTGTGGTACAGACTGCTACCAAGTGGGTTTACTGCCAAACACCTGTAGTCCTAAATCTTTTGCAGTGGTCCCAGATGGAACTGCACAGGTTTCCGCCTAACACCACTTCCTCAAGTTATTGAGGAAGTGGTGGCAAGGGAGACAGGGCTGGCCAACGGACCACAACCAAGAACGTTGGAAGGTACCATTGACCGTCAACCTAAGACGCATTCCATAGGCACTGTCAAAATAACCGATGTACTAAATAAACCCCCACTTTCCTGCTCCTCCAACAAAATCATTGCCACTATACATGACTGGGGCCTAGCCACACTAGACATAGACACACCTAGAACTAATCTAATTCTCGCACTTAACCACCCTTCTGAGACTCTGGAAATAACCTTAGAGGCAACATACCCATATACATAGCCCAAAAATTCATCAACACTACACAAAAGCACAACGCAATTCAATTGAACAGTCACCTGCGACTCTGTACCACCTTATGGATACAACTAACCAGTGCACATGACCATACACTAACCTCATATGACTCACACACCAAACACTAGCACAGATTGAGACACTGAATCCTACCCTTACGGTTAATAAAAAGCGGTCCTCGAAACCAAGGTTGTTGTTTCTTAAAAATCTTAGGCTTTCATTACCCATACTTATGGATATGTTGTCTACCTTTAATCAATTCTCAGGTTATAAGATAAATTGGGCCAAATATCAGAGGTCTTACCCTTGGTACCTTTCTGTGACAAGAATGTTGTTACACAATGGGGATTTAAGTGGTGTGCAAGAATATTATTGTATTTAGGGGTGTGGATTTTGCCAAATATCAGTGATTTTATCAAAGAAAACATGAATATGGTTTGTACTGCATACAAGATGGATTTGGAGAGATGGAGCGTACTGCATTTGTCCTTATGGGGTAAAGTAAACGCGCTGAAAATGGTCTCCACGCCAAGAACGAATTACGTGCTTAGCATGATTCCAATGGTTATTGGAAATATCTATTGGCTAGAATTGGATAGATCTACTCAAAGTTCTTTATGGGATCAGAAGCCACCAAGGCTAAAGATATGTAAATTACAATTGCCCTTGGAAAAAGGTGGTTTTGGTGTACCTAATAACTATAGGGCTTAACATTTGGCTTTTATGTCACAAACCTTAATGGAATTCATGAAGCCAAATCCTAATTAATGGGTTTGTGCAGAGAGTAGTCATTTTGGTCCTTTACTACTTAGGGCTTTATTAATGACTGTACAGAAAAACTGTGGTATTAATGACCCCTTGACTAAATGACTTTTCAGTTTCTGGATGAGTCTGAATAACTGTTTGGGATATGACGCATTGAGGGATCCTAACGCCTCTATCTGGTTGAATCCGAGTGTTAAATGGGAGGGTAAGACTTTCAGGGTAATTGATAGAATTTCGCACAAAAGTGGCACACGCGGCTGGCGCAGTGTGCGCATGCGAATATCTTCACCAGCCGTGTGCATTAAATCGATTTCCGCATACAGCGTATTCATGGATTTTAGCCTCCAAAACCAGCCGTGGCGCAGAGTGGTGCAGCGACCCTGCAGCAAGACCAGTTACGCCCCCAAGAACGCCCTCGCGCAAGGAAAAGCCATCAAAATTCCCAATTAAGCGCAAAGGGCTGCGCTAACCCTGAACCAGTTTACAGGGCTGCCAAACAGCAAACGCCAAGCGGGGAACGTGTATTACTGGGGTGCGCATGCATTTTCACACGCGAAAGGGCCTGTGCGAGTGGGGTGTGTGTATTACTGGGGTTTGCGGGAAGTTTCACACGCAATTTCAGCAGGGTACGTGTATTACGGGGTTCGCGGGAACTTTCACATGCGAAAGGGCCTGTGCGAGTGGAGTACGTGTATTACGGGGGTGTGTGGGAAGTTTCACATGCGATTGGCCTGGGTACGTGTATTTCAGGGGTGCGTGGGAAGTTTCACATGTAATTGAGCTGGGTACGTGTATTTCAGGGGTGCGCGGGAAGTTTCCCACGCGATTGGGCTGGGTACGTGTATTTCAGGGGTGCGCGGGAAGTTTCACACGCGATTGACCTGGGTACGTGTATTTCAGGGGTGCGTGGGAAGTTTCACACGCGATTCGGCTGGGTACGTGTATTTCAGGGGTGCGTGGGAAGTTTCACACTCGATTGGCCTGGGTACGTGTATTTCAGGGGTGAGCGGGAAGTTTCACACGTGATTGGCCTGGGTACGTGTATTTCAGGGGTGAGTGGGAAGTTTCACACGTGATTGGCCTGGGTACGTGTATTTCAGGGGTGCACGGGAAGTTTCACACGCGATTGGAGTAGGGTACGTGTATTAATGGGCTGCGCATGAAGTTTTCCACGCGATTTTGCTGTCAGAGCAGGGAACGTGTATTTCGGGGGTGTGCAGGGAGTCCTACACGTGAATTGGCAGTGTGGGTACTCCCAGGTGTCCCCTCTACCCCCTCCACGGCCCCTGCAGGCAGCCCACACCACAGGGGACTACCCTGCACCCCTGGTCATGTCCCGCAGGCAGCCCATCCACCATGGGCATGCCCCCCAGCCAAGCCACATGTCAGGTTGCAATAGGATCACCAACTCATGTCTCTCAGCACCCCCACCCCCAGCAGTGAGGGGCACCTGCCAGCAGGCCCCCACTCATGTCCCACACATGTCTCCCAGCATCCCCACCCGCAGTAGTGAGGGGCACCTGCCAGCAGGCCCCCACTCATGTCCCACACATGTCCTCCAGCACCCCCACCCCCGAGCAGTCAGGGGCACCTGCCAGCAGTCCCCCACTCATGTCCTACACATGTCCCCCAGCACCCCCTCCCCCCAGCAGTGCAGGGCACCTGCCAGCAGGCCCCCACACATGTCCCCCAGCACCCCCACCCCCCATCATTGACAGGCACCTGCCATCAGGCCCCGACACAAGTCCCCCTGCACCCACACCCCCCAGCAGTCAGGGGCACCTGCCAGCAGGCCCCCACTCATGTCCCACACATGTCCCCCAGCACCCCCACCCCCCAGCAGTCAGGGGCACCTGCCAGCAGGCCCCCACACATGACCCCCAGCACCCCCACCCCCCAGCAGTGCAAGGCACCTGCCAGCAGGCCCCCACACATGTTCCGCAGCACCCCCAGCCCCCATCATTGACAGGCACATGCCAGCAGGCCCCGCCACATGTCCCCCTGCACACCCATCCCCCAGCAGTCAGGGGCACCTGCCAGCAGGCCCCCACACATGTCCCCCCGCACCCTCACCCCCCAGCAGTGCAGGGCACCTGCCAGCAGGCCCCCACACATATCCCCCAGCACCCCATACCCCCCATCATTGACAGGCACGTGCCAGCAGGCCCCGACACATGTCCCCCTGCACCCCCACCCCCCAGCAGTCAGGGGCACCTGCCAGAAGGCCGCCACTCATGTCCCACACATGTCCCCGTGCACCCCCACCCCCCAGCAGTCAGGGGCACCTGCCAGCAGGCCCCCACTCATGTCCCCCAGCACCCCCACCCCCCAGCAGTCAGGGGCACCTGCCAGCAGGCCCCCACACATGTCCCCCTGCACCACCCACACCCCAGCAGTGCAGGGCACCTGCCAGCAGGCCCCCACACATGTCCCCCAGCACCCCCACCCCCCATCATTGACAGGCACCTGCCAGCAGGCCCCGACACATGTCCCCCTGCACCCCCACCCCCCAGCAGTCAAGGGCACCCGCCAGCAGGCCCACACACATGTCCCCCAGCATCCCCACCCCCCAGCAGTGCAGGGCACCTGCCAGCAGGCCCCCACACATGTCCCCCAGCACCCCCACCCCCCATCATTGACAGGCACCTGCCAGCAGGCCCCGACACATGTCCCCCTGCACCCCCACTCCCCAGCAGTCAGGGGCACCAGCCAGCAGGCCCCCACACATGTCCCCCAGCACCCCCACCCCCCAGCAGTGCAGGGCACCTGCCAGCAGGCCCCCACACATGTCCCCCAGAACCCCCACCCCCCATCATTGACAGGCACCTGCCAGCAGGCCCCGACACATGTCCCCCTGCACCCCCACCCCCCAGCAGTCAAGGGCACCCGCCAGCAGGCCCACACACATGTCCCCCAGCATCCCCACCCCCCAGCAGTGCAGGGCACCTGCCAGCAGGCCCCCACACATGTCCCCCAGCACCCCCACCCCCCATCATTGACAGGCACCTGCCAGCAGGCCCCGACACATGTCCCCCTGCACCCCCACTCCCCAGCAGTCAGGGGCACCAGCCAGCAGGCCCCCACACATGTCCCCCAGCACCCCCACCCCCCAGCAGTGCAGGGCACCTGCCAGCAGGCCCCCACACATGTCCCCCAGAACCCCCACCCCCATCATTGACAGGCACCTGCCAGCAGGCCCTGACATATGTCCCCCTGCACCCCCACCCCTCAGCAGTCAGGGGCACCTGCCAGCAGGCCCCCACTCATGTCCCACACATGTCCCCCAGCAACCCCACCCCCCAGCAGTCAGGGGCACCTACCAGCAGGCCACCACACATGTCCCCCCGCACCCTCACCCCCCAGCAGTGCAGGGCACCTGCCAGCAGGCCCCCACACATATCCCCCAGCACCCCATACCCCCCATCATTGACAGGCACCTGCCAGCAGGCCCCGACACATGTCCCCCTGCGCCCCCACCCCCCAGCAATCAGGGGCACCTGCCAGAAGGCCCCCACTCATGTCCCACACATGTCCCCGTGCACCCCCTCCCCCCAGCAGTCAGGGGCACCTGCCAGCAGGCCCCCACTCATGTCCCCCAGCACCCCCACCCCCCAGCAGTCAGGGGCACCTGCCAGCAGGCCCCCACACATGTCCCCCTGCACCCCCACCCCCCAGCAGTGCAGGGCACCGGCCAGCAAGCCCCCACACATGTCCCCCAGCACCCCCACCCCCCATCATTGACAGGCACCTGCCAGCAGGCCCAGACACATGTCCCCCTGCACCCCCACCCCCCAGCAGTCAGGGGCACCCGCCAGCAGGCCCACACACATGTCCCCCAGCACCCCCACCCCCCAGCAGTGCAGGGCACCTGCCAGCAGGCCCCCACACATGTCCCCCAGCACCCCCACTCCCATCATTGGCAGGCAACTGCCAGCAGGCCCTGACACATGTCCCCCTGCACCCCCACTCTCCAGCGGTCAGGGGCACCTGCCAGCAGGCCCCCACACATGTCCCCCAGCACCCCCACCCCCCAGCAGTGCAGGGCACCTGCCAGCAGGCCCCCACACATGTCCCCCAGAACCCCCACCCCCCAGCAGTGCAGGGCACCTGCCAGCAGGCCCCCACACATGTCCCCCCACACCCCACCCCCCAGCAGTGCAGGGCACCAGCCAGTAGGCCCCCACACATGTCCCCCAGTACCCCCACCCCCCCATCATTGACAGGCACCTACCAGCAGGCCCCGACACATGTCCCCCTGCACCCCCACCCCCCAGCAGTCAGGGGCTCCTGCCAGCAGGCCCCCACTGATGTCCCACACATGTCCCCCTGCACCCCCACCCCCCAGCAGTCAGGAGCACCTGCCAGCAGGCCCCCAAGTGTTAGGGAGAATTATCTGTTTAGGCTGAATTTCCTAACCTAGTGAGTCCCCCAGAAGCTTTGCTGGATTTCGGGAGTTTGTTTTTTTCCATCCTGCCAAGAGTGAGACTCTTTTCCTCCCACTCTTGGACATGTATGTGTGTAATTCCTTTGAATGTCAATGTGTTCTATGGGCTATGGGGTCTTTTACTCCATAGGGTCTCATATGTTTTTCTATGTGTGTTACACCGCACCCTATGTGCCGTAACACTGGGGCGCCCTAGCAGACCCCCACCATAGACTCCATACCCGGGGACTGACTACTGTCTCCCCGGGCATGTAAAGTCACCATTGGCTTTACTAGACCTAAATTCACTAACAGAACTAGTACAAACCATCTTATTGTGGGCGTACTAGTAGGGGTAATTCGATTACTCCTGGATCTGTTACTTGATGGGGCACTGTCCTGTCCCCCCTCGTCGAGTTTTGGCTGGTGGCAGTGGAAACTACTTGTTATGTTCGACCCCGAACCTAACCCTATGGGATTCGTCCCATTGTTGGAGATTGATACTTTTTCTCATTAATCTCTAATGTACCACCGGTCTACTTATCTTAAATAAGTTATCGGATGGTATTTTCTGCCAGAACTCAGTTTGTAAAATGGCATCTGTGTTCGTCTCTGTGACTCCTAAACCAAAGATTGAGCCCTTTGTTCCACTTTTGGCGGGCTCTGTACAGAGACCCTCCAAAGTGGTGCCATTCTGTCTGGGTTACCACAGGGGTGTGGGAGGGGGTTTAGGCACCCTGGACCGAGTTGCCTTGCCAACTCCGGTCGCACTCTGGAGTGATTGGCCCAAGTGGTGAGCCTCCCCGCTCACCACTTAGCATGTGTTGATTGACAGCTGGGCTGAATGAATGGGGGTTTTCTGCATAAAAGCAGGGCTTTTGGGACTGGATCTTCAGAAGTCACCACAGGACCTAAGAATCCGACGAGGGTAACGCTGAGCCGACCTGCAACGACGACACCTCCGGTGGAGCCCTGCTGAGCCGACTCACCACTTTCCGACGACAGAGGAGATCTCCCTGCCGGAGAGTCTCTTCCCCTGACTGGTGGGAACAACCAGTCCCCTTTGCTTTTTATTCGCCTCAGGACGCAGTGGTCGAATTGCCCGTGCAGCGCACCTCGGCAACCGGATAGCCACTACCCCTGTACCGCGACCAAAAGGTGGTGCCTTGTGACGGAGCACTCCGCGGCTGGTCTCTTCCCTGGTGGTGCACCGGACTTCACTTTTCTTCGACGACGAGAACATCTCTACTCTTGGCAAAGACCCGACGTGCATCCACCACCAGGAACAACTGCCCCCGCCGGAGCTGCCCTCCACAACAAGATACCGTGTCCGCCTGGCTTCCCTTTCGATCGGTTCGAGTGAGGTGTCTTAATCCTCTCCTTTCCGTTGGGTCGCCTCCAAGCTTTTCTCATTTATTGTTCTGAACTGGATCAATCTGCCGATAACAATTTGCTACAAAGACTTGAATGCATCTCCACTAGAGACTTTTTGGGACATATCGCCTTGCCTCTCTCCGAGTGGGCCTGGTCTCTGAACTTTATGATCTATTGTGGTTCTTGCCTTCTTGCCGTGCATTTTACCCGTGAAGTATTGAACTGTGTTGATTTCATAACCTGCCTATCTTTTTCTCTCCCGTCCTAACTAATATTAGAGTGCCATCCAGGTTGAGGTATACACCTCTGTTTGTAAATAAGTGGTGCCGGTAGAACCTAGACTTGTCGAAATATTACTAGGGGGATTGATCGTTTCTTCATCGTAGAGTAATTGTGTTTGATTTGTTTGCCGTAAAAGTGCCATAGTGTTTTTCATAGACGTTTCGTTATAAATAAATACCTTAATATCTTTACACTAAGCCTCGTTGCGTGTTTGCTTGTCTTGCTGGGAAGAATTGCCCTATTTTGTATACTCCACATACTGCTCAACTCTTCTTGAGGGAAGTCTGACTGCTCAGCCACAGCTACCAAGTGAATCTGTGTGTTACAGACTGCTACCAAGTGGGTTCACCGCCAAACACCTGTAGTCCTAAATCTTTTGCAGTGGTCCCAGAGGGAACTGCACAGGTTTCCGCCTAACACCCCTGACAGCTAGGGGGTGGGGGTGCAGGGGGACATGTGTCAGGGCCTGCTGGCAGGTGCCTGTCAATGATGGGGGGTATGGGGTGCTGGGGGATATGTGTGGGGGCCTGCTGGCAGGTGCCCTGCACTGCTGGGCGAGTGGGTGAAATCTGTAGTTCTTGTCGGTTCACACGCGATAGGCCTTGGGCGAGCGGGGTACGTGTATTTCTGGGGTGCGCAGGAAGTTTTACACGCAATTGGGCCTGGGCGAGCGGGCTACCACTCACCGTCTGCCTTGCGTGTAGAAGAACGCATAGCCAACACCCACCCGCTGTGAAGTAATAGCGTGTGAACTGCCTGGAAAACACACGCACCGCACCCCACGAAAAGCACGTACAGAGCAATGGAAATCCACGTGGGATCTTCAAGCCCTCCCAGGGGAACGCCCGTGCGCGATACATCACAGATGCGCTTTCGCGCTAAGGGCCTTTGGTCCAATGGAATCTCGTGCGTGTGCTGACGCGCTCACGTGCTAGGGGGCTTTCCTCGAATTACACGCTGCCGTGCAATTTTTTCCACGTGCCAAATCACTCCGTATCAAGCTGGCCATGCGAAAACACACGGAAGACCACGCTCCTGCCCTGAAGGCCATTTTCCTGCCCCCAAGAGCCCCGAGCATGCTCCCACCTGCCATCTGCTGCTGCCTGCCTGCTGCCCACGTGCCCTGCTAATTGCTGCCTGCACATTAGCCAGGGGTGCAGTTGCTGTGACCACCCCTGCTGGAACTGAAGACTCCCGACTGGGACACCATCGCTCCACAGCCCATCCCCAGGACCCAGTTGCCCACCCACACCTGCCTCTGGGGTTGCCATGTCGGGCACACCACCATCTGGCACCACTGGCAACCCCCAGCCAGAGAGGCAGAGGGCCACCAGCTTCACTGCCACCAAAGTTGGTGTCCTGGTGGAGCAAGTCCTGGGGCAGTATGATGCCCACTTCGGAAGTTTGCGTGCCGACAAGGAAGGATGGACCAGGATCTGGACGGACATCGTGACTGCCATCAACGCGGAGGGGGTGGCAGTACGCAAATTCAAACATGTCAAGAAGCGCTGGGAGGACTTCAGGTCCAGGACCCTCAACAAGGTCCGGCGCCTCTTGAAGGCAGCGGATGCTAAGGGGCGCCGGGGTCACCTGTCGGAACATTAAATGAGGGTCCTGGAACGCATATCCCCAGCGCTCCACGTCCAAGTCCTTGAGAGGCAGACCCGTCTGGAGTCAAGCGGTAAGTGTACATGCATACTGATTGTAAGCTGTGCATGTGGTGGTGGGGTGCCAGTAGTGTGCAGGTTGCACATGTGGTTTTGTAGGGCCAGGTATGGATGTGTATGTACAGGGCCGTGAGGCTAACACATGCGAGTCCTCTCATGTGTGAGACACATGGATGGTGCATGTGTGTGTAAGCTTGCATGCCAAATGCAGATGTGTGAGCACACATGTTTGAATGACTGTGTATGTAAGTTTGCATGGTTGTGGTGTCACACATGGATGTCGGTTCCAGCTGCATGTATCTGCACCGTGTACATGTGCATGTGTGTGTATTTCACAAGGGTGCAACAGTGATGCAACATGGATGCTTGGGACACTGATATGTAGAAGACTGATTGCCAGATGTGACATGGATGCCGATCTCATCACTGCGACAGTTGGTGGAGGTGTACACATGCATGTAAGTGTGGTGGCTTGTGTGCATGTCTAGTGCACTCCCTGTGTTTCATGTGATGTCTGGCTCACCTTTGGCTGCTCATGCTGTTGTATGTGTATGGATGGTGCTGGCTGTTGCCATATGGCTGTGGAATTGCTCATGTGTGTGAGTTGACATGCCATGTGTGTTGGGGATTGTGATGCCATGTCTGAAGTTTGACACTGCCACTCATGTGCAACTGGCATGTGTGTATCAGTCCATTGTACAGTGTCCTGATGCCTGTCTCCTATCTCTCCCTGTCTGCAGCGTCAACTGATGAAGAGGACGGAGAGGGTGCTGTGGAGCACAGCGGCGGGGATCACACCACCAGCCGGAGACGCAAGGCCCGGCTCCCCTCCCAGGTTGTGATCTCGTCAGGGAGTGAGGAGTCCGGTGCCGCGTCCCAGGCTGCAGGTGCCGAGGGTAGGTCCAAGAGGCGGAGTTCGGAGTTGGACTCCTCGGCAGCAGAAGGGGCAGCTGAGACCCCACAGGGTCCGACGAAGGAAGATGGCACGGAGCCATCCAGGTTGGTGGGGGGTTTGGTGGAGAAGGAGGCCGCGCAAGGGACAGAGACGGGGTCTGGAGGTGGGGATTCCACTGGTGCCAGTGGTGCAGAGCAGGGGCAGGGACAGGAGGCAGCACAGGCCACCACGGAGGTGCCTACTGGGACAGGTCACCCAGGCCGGATTCCTCCATTTGCTGAACCTTGCTTCGACCCCCTCCTCACCTGAACCCCCTATGCGCCAGTCGTCCTCTGTGCCATCTTCCTACCCATGTATCACCTGGGTACCCTGTGGAGCTGCCTCTGACCGTGCGGCCAGACTGGTGGAGGACACATCCCTGCCACAGTCGGGAGTTGGACAGCCAGCAAGGGTGGCTACCTCAACAACTGCACCCCAGCCGGAGGAGGATGTGCAGGCAGCAGGAGCCAGGGCACATGCACAGCAGCAGCAGCAACAAGGTGGGAGCCATGATGGCTCGGGGAATTCGACATCAGAGGGGCAGGCATCGGCAGGAGGGCAGGAGGACCCAGGACGGGAAGTGTCTTCCGTGTGGCAGCGGTTAGGCCATGCTATAGATGCGGAGCGGCAGCGGGCGGAAGAGGCACGGCTCACGATGGTCAGGGCGGAGAGCTCCATGCAAAGGGCTCTGAGGCGGGCCGAGTGCCTCGAGGCAATTCACAGGGACCTGGAGGTCCGGATGTCATCGTCCCTGCGAACCCTCGGGGCCATGGAAGAGGACCTCCTCCGGGACATCGAGCAGCAGTTCGATGATGCCCTGGCCCGGGAAATCAGGAAGTGAGCCTTCGGACTAGCCCGCTACCATTGTATATAGTTAATTAGTGTGAGGTTTCCTTTTGGTTTTCATTTCATTTGGGGCGCTTGGACAATGCCCCACCTTTTTGTATATAGTTGTTCATTAGGTAGGGTTTTTGTAGGTTTCCTTTCAATGATTGGGCTCATGGACCCTGGATTTGTACTTTGTATATAGTTCAACACTGGATTTCACTTCATTTAAGTTTCTTTTTTACCATGGATCAATGGATCTGTCTTATTTTTTCACTTTGGATTTGGTTGAACGGACAGACTCTTGGACCCATTTGCTTTTGGATTGATTTGGATTCTGCTTTCACACATTTTTTTGAATATTTTGGACATGCAGCTTTTTCTTCATTATTTCCTTTATTGTGTGCTTTTGTTTTATTCATTTGGTTAATTATTGAATACACATTTATTATATACTTTACTGATGTGGTCTTATATCATTTGTTTTGTGCATGTCACAATGTTGATCTTTTTACAGTCATGTGTCACCATTGCGTGGGTCTGAGGGACATTGATTCATGGCCATGCTGGTAATGTATTTTCTATCATGACTTTGGGAATTCAATGTGGGGTGTTTGGACTGGAGTGGGATTTGGGTGGCCATGAGGGGCGTGGGTCTGGAGCAGGGGAGTTGCTAGGTCAGGAAAAGACCCGCGGCTAAGCTGATATCGGAACTGTTGGGACTGGGGGCTAGCTAGGCTTTTGGCTGTACCTCCTGATTCTATCCGGGGCTACAACCAAAAGATCAGGGGCTATAGCCCCCTTAACCCCCCCTAGCAACGCCCCTGGTCTGGAGTGTAATGACCTGTCGGGGGGGACATTTGTGGGGGCCTGCTGGAAGGTGCCCCTGACTGCTATGAGGTGGGGGTGCAGGGGGACATGTGTGGGGGCCTGCTGGCAGGTGCCCCTGACTGCTGGGGGTTGCAGGTGCAGGGGGACATGAGTGGGACATGAGTGGGGGGCCTGCTGGCAGGTGCCCTGCACTGCTGGGGGGTGGGGTGCTGGGGGACATGTGTGGGGGCCTGCTGGCAGGTGCCCCTGACTGCTGGGGGGTGGGTGTGCTGGGGAACATGTGTGGGGACCTGCTGGCAGGTGCCCCTGACTGCTGGGGGGTGGGAGTGCAGGGGGAAATGTGTGGGGGCCTGCTGGCAGGTGCCCCTGACTGCTGGGGGGTTGGGGTGCAGGGGGACATGTGTGGGACATGAGTGGGGGCCTGCTGGCAGGTGCCCCTGACTGCTGGGGGGTGGGGGTGCTGGGGGACATGAGTGGGACGTGAGTGGGGGCCTGCTGGCAGGTGCCCTGCACGGCTGGGGGGTGGGGGTGCTGGGGGACATGTGTGGGTGCCTGCTGGCAGGTGCCCCTGACTGCTGGGGGTGCAGGGGGACATGTGTGGGGGCCTGCTGGCAGGTGCCCCTGACTGCTGGGGGGTGGGGGCGCAGGGGGACATGTGTGGGACATGAGTGGGGGCCTGCTGGCAGGTGCCCCTGACTGCTGGGGGGTGGGGGTGCAGGGGGACATGTGTGGGACATGATTGGTGGCCTGCTGGCAGGTGCCCTGCACTGCTGGGGGGTGGGGGTACTGGGGGACATGTGTGGGGGCCTGCTGGCAGGTGCCCCTGACTGCTGGGGGTTGGGGGTGCAGGGGGACATGTGTGGGGGCCTGCTGGCAGGTGCCCCTGACTGCTGGGGAGTGGGGATGCAGGGGGACATGTGTGGGACATGAGTGGGGGCCTGCTGGCAGGTGCCCTGCACTGCTGGGAGGTGGGGGTGCTGGGGGACATGTGTGGGGGCTTGCTGGCAGGTGCCCCTGACTGCTGGGGGGTGGGGGTGCGGGGGGACATGAGTGGGACGTGAGTGGGGGCCTGCTGGCAGGTGCCCTGCACGGCTGGGGGGTGGGGGTGCTGGGGGACATGTGTGGGGGCCTGCTGGCAGGTGCCCCTGACTGCTGGGGGCTGGGGGTGCAGGGGGACATGTGTGGGGGCCTGCTGGCAGGTGCCCCTGACTGCTGGGGGGTGGGGGCGCAGGGGGACATGTGTGGGACATGAGTGGGGGCCTGCTGGCAGGTGCCCCTGACTGCTGGGGGGTGGGGGTGCAGGGGGACATGTGTGGGACATGAGTGGGGGCCTGCTGGCAGGTGCCCTGCACTGCTGGGGGGTGGGGGTACTGGGGGACATGTGTGGGGGCCTGCTGGCAGGTGCCCCTGACTGCTGGGGGTTGGGGGTGCAGGGGGACATGTGTGGGGGCCTGCTGGCAGGTGCCCCTGACTGCTGGGGAGTGGGGATGCAGGGGGACATGTGTGGGACATGAGTGGGGGCCTGCTGGCAGGTGCCCTGCACTGCTGGGAGGTGGGGGTGCTGGGGGACATGTGTGGGGGCTTGCTGGCAGGTGCCCCTGACTGTTGGGGGGTGGGGGTGCAGGGGGACATGTGTGGGACATGAGTGGGGGCCTGCTGGCAGGTGCCCCTGACTGCTGGGGGGTGGGGAGCTGGGGGACATGAGTGGGACATGAGTGGGGGCCTGCTGGCAGGTGCCCTGCACTGCTGGGGGTGGGGGTGCTGGGGGACATGTGTGGGGGCCTGCTGGCAGGTGAACCTGACTGCTGGGGGGTAGGGGTGCAGGGGGACATGAGTGGGACATGAGTGGGGGCCTGCTGGCAGGTGCCCTGCACTGCTGGGAGGTGGGGGTGCTGGGGGACATGTGTGGGGGCCTGCTGGCAGGTGCCCCTGACTGCTGGGGGGTGGGGGTGCAGGGAGACATGTGTAGGGGCCTGCTGGCAGGTGCCCCTGACTGCTGGGGGTGGGGGTGCAGGGGGACATGTGTGGGACATTAGTGGGGGCCTGCTGGCAGGTGCCCCTGACTGCTGGGGGTGGGGGTGCAGGGGGACATGTGTGGGACATGAGTGGGGGCCTGCTGGCAGGTGCCCCTGACTGCTGGGGGGTGGGGGTGCTGGGGGACATGAGTGGGACATGAGTGGGGCCTTCTGGCAGGTGCCCTGCACTGCTGGTGGGTGGGGGTGCTGGGGGACATGTGCCCCTGACTGCTGGGGGTGGGGGTGCAGGGGGACATGTGTGGGACATGAGTGGGGGCCTGCTGGCAGGTGCCCTGCACTGCTGGGAGGTGGGGGTGCTGGGGGACATGTGTGGGGGCTTGCTGGCAGGTGCCCCTGACTGCTGGGGGGTGGGGGTGCGGGGGGACATGAGTGGGACGTGAGTGGGGTGCCTGCTGGAAGGTGCCCTGCACGGCTGGGGGGTGGGGGTGCTGGGGGACATGTGTGGGGGCCTGCTGGCAGGTGCCCCTGACTGCTGGGGGCTGGGGGTGCAGGGGGACATGTGTGGGGGCCTGCTGGCAGGTGCCCCTGACTGCTGGGGGGTGGGGGCGCAGGGGGACATGTGTGGGACATGAGTGGGGGCATGCTGGCAGGTGCCCCTGACTGCTGGGGGGTGGGGGTGCAGGGGGACATGTGTGGGACATGAATGGGGGCCTGCTGGCAGGTGCCCTGCACTGCTGGGGGGTGGGGGTACTGGGGGACATGTGTGGGGGCCTGCTGGCAGGTGCCCCTGACTGCTGGGGGTTGGGGGTGCAGGGGGACATGTGTGGGGGCCTGCTGGCAGGTGCCCCTGACTGCTGGGGAGTGGGGATGCAGGGGGACATGTGTGGGACATGAGTGGGGGCCTGCTGGCAGGTGCCCTGCACTGCTGGGAGGTGGGGGTGCTGGGGGACATGTGTGGGGGCTTGCTGGCAGGTGCCCCTGACTGTTGGGGGGTGGGGGTGCAGGGGGACATGTGTGGGACATGAGTGGGGGCCTGCTGGCAGGTGCCCCTGACTGATGGGGGGTGGGGAGTTGGGGGACATGAGTGGGACATGAGTGGGGGCCTGCTGGCAGGTGCCCTGCACTGCTGGGGGTGGGGGTGCTGGGGGACATGTGTGGGGGCCTGCTGGCAGGTGAACCTGACTGCTGGGGGGTAGGGGTGCAGGGGGACATGAGTGGGACATGAGTGGGGGCCTGCTGGCAGGTGCCCCTGCACTGCTGGGAGGTGGGGGTGCTGGGGGACATGTGTGGGGGCCTGCTGGCAGGTGCCCCTGACTGCTGGGGGGTGGGGGTGCAGGGGGACATGTGTAGGGGCCTGCTGGCAGGTGCCCCTGACTGCTGGGGGTGGGGGAGCAGGGGGACATGTGTGGGACATTAGTGGGGGCCTGCTGGCAGGTGCCCCTGACTGCTGGGGGTAGGGGTGCAGGGGGACATGTGTGGGACATGAGTGGGGGCCTGCTGGCAGGTGCCCCTGACTGCTGGGGGGTGGGGGTGCTGGGGGACATGAGTGGGACATGAGTGGGGGCCTTCTGGCAGGTGCCCTGCACTGCTGGTGGGTGGGGGTGCTGGGGGACATGTGCCCCTGACTGCTGGGGGGTGGGGGTGCAGGGGGACATGTGTGGGACATGAGTGGGGGCCTGCTGGCAGGTGCCCCTGACTGCTGGGGGGTGGGGGTGCAGGGGGACATGAGTAGGACATGAGTTGGGGCCTGCTGGCAGGTGCCCTGCACTGCTGGGGGGTGGGGGTGCTGGGGGACATGTATGGGGGCCTGCTGGCAGGTGCCCCTGACTGCTGGGGGGTGGGGGTGCTGGGGGACATGAGTGGGGGCCTGCTGGCAGCTGCCCCTGACTGCTGGGGGGTGGGGGTGCTGGGGGACATGAGTGGGGGCCTGCTGGCAGGTGCCCCGGACTGCTGGGGGTTGGGGGTGCAGGGGGACATGTGTGGGACATGAGTGGGGGCCTACTGGCAGGTGCCCTGCACTGCTGGGGGTGGTGGTGCAGGGGGACATGTGTGGGACATGTGTGGGGGCCTGCTGGCAGGTGCCCTGCACTGCTGGGGGGTGGAGGTGCTGGGGGACATGAGTGGGGGCCTGCTGGCAGGTGCCCCTGACTGTGGGGGGTGGGGTGCAGGGGGGCATGTGTGTGGACTGCTGGCAGGTGCCCCTGACTGCTGGGGGGTGGGGGTGCAGGGGGACATGTGTGGGACATGAGTGGGGGCCTGCTGGCAGGTGCCCCTGACTGCTGGGGGTGGGGGTGCAGAGGGACATGTGTGGGACATCAGTGGGGGCCTGCTGGCAGGTGCCCTGCGCTGCTGGGGGTGGGGGTGCTGGGGGACATGTGTGGGGGCCTGCTGGCAGGTGCCCCTGACTGTTGGGGGGTGGGGGTTCAGGGGGACAAATGTGGGGGCCTGCTGGCAGGTGCCCCTGACTGCTGGGGGGTGGGGGTGCAGGGGGACATGTGTGGGACATGAGTGGGGGCCTGCTGGCAGGAGCCCGTGACTTCTGGGGGTTGGGGGTGCAGGGGGACATGTGTGGGACATGAGTGGGGGCCTGCTGGCAGGTGCCCCTGATGGCTGGGGGGTGGGGGTGCAGGGGGACATGTGTGGGACATGAGTGGGGGCCTGCTGGCAGGTGCCCCTGACTGCTGGGGGGTGGGGGCACGGGGGACATGAGTGGGACATGAGTGGGGGCCTGCTGGCAAGTGCCCTGCACTGCTGGGAGGTTGGGGTGCTGGATGACATGTGTGGGGGCCTTCTGGCAGGTGCTGGTGACTCCTGGGGGGTGGGGGTGCAGGGGGACATGTGTGGGACATAAGTGGGGGCCTGCTGGCAGGTAACCCTGACTGCTGGGGGGTGGGGGTGGTGGGGGACATGAGTGGGACATGAGTGGGGGCCTGCTGGCAGGTGCCCTGCACTGCTGGGGGTGGGGGTGCTGGGGGACATGTGTTGGGGCCTGCTGGCAGGTGACCCTGACTGCTGGGGGGTAGGGGTGCAGGGGGACATGTGTGGGACATGAGTGGGGGCCTGCTGGCAGGTGCCCTGCATTGCTGGGAGGTGGGGTGCTGGGGGACATGTGTGGGGGCCTGCTGGCAAGTGCCCCTGACTGCTGGGGGGTGGGGGTGCAGGGGGACATGTTTGGGGGCCTTCTGGCAAGTGCCTCTGACTGCTGGGGGGTGGGGGTGCAGGGGGACATATGTGGGACATGAGTGGGGGCCTGCTGGCAGGTGCCCCTGACTGCTGGGTGTGGGGGTGCAGGGGGACATGTGTGGGACATGAGTGGGGGCCTGCTGGCAGGTGCCCCTGACTGCTGGGGGGTGGGGGTGCTGGGGGACATGAGTGGGGGCCTTCTGGCAGGTGCCCTGCACTGCTAGGGGGTGGGGGTGCTGGGGGACATGTGTGGGGGCCTGCTGACAGGTGCCCCTGACTGCTGGGGGGTGGGGGTGCAGGGGGACATGTGTGGGGGCCTGCTGGCAGGTGCCCCTGACTGCTGGGGGTGGGGGTGCAGGGGGACATGTGTGGGACATGAGTGGGGGCCTGCAGGCAGGTGCCCCTGACTGCTGGGGGTGCGGGTGCAGGGGGACATGTGTGGGACATGAGTGGGGGCCTGCTGGCAGGTGCCCCTGACTGCTGGGGGGTGGGGTTGCTGGGGGACATGAGTGGGACATGAGTGGGGGCCTTCTGGCAGGTGCCCTGCTCTGCTGGTGGGTGGGGATGCTGGGGGACATGTGCCCCTGACTGCTGGGGGGTGGGGATGCAGGGGGACATGTGTGGGACATGAGTGGGGGGCTGCTGGCAGGTGCTCCCGACTGCTGGGGGGTGGGGGTGCAGGGGGACATGAGTAGGACATGAGTTGGGGTCTGCTGGCAGGTGCCCTGCACTGCTGGGGTGTGGGGGTGCTGGGGGACATGTGTGGGGGCCTGCTGGCAGGTGCCCCTGACTGCTGGGGGGTGGGGGTGCAGGGGGACATGTGTGGGGGCCTGCTGGCAGGTGCCCCTGACTGCTGGGGGTTGCAGGTGCAGGGGGACATGAGTGGGACATGAGTGGGGGCCTGTTGGCAGGTGCCCTGCACTGCTGGGGGGTGGTGGTGCTGGGGGACATGTGTGGGGGCCTGCTGGCAGGTGCCCCTGACTACTGGGAAGTGGGGGTGCAGGGGGACATGTGTGGGACATGAGTGGGGGCCTGCTGGCAGGTGCCCCTGGCTGCTGGGGAGTGAGGGTGCAGGGGGACATGTGTGGGACATGGGTGGGGGCCTGCTGGCAGGTGCCCCTGACTGCTGGGGGGTGGGGGTGCTGGGGAACATGTGTGGGGGCCTGCTGGCAGGTGCCCCTGACTGCTGGGGGTGGGGGTGCAGGGGGAAATGTGTGGGGGCCTGCCAGCAGGTGCCCCTGACTACTGGGAAGTGGGGGTGCAGGGGGACATGTGTGGGACATGGGTGGGGGCCTGCTGGCAGGTGCCCCTGACTGCTGGGGGGTGGGGGTGCTGGGGGACATGAGTGGGACATGAGTGGGGGCCTGCTGGCAGCTGCCCTGCACTGCTGGGGGGTGGGGGTTCAGGGGGACATGTGTGGGACATGAGTGGGGGCCTGCTGGCAGGTGCCCTGCACTGCTGGGGGTTGGGGCCGCTGGGGGAAATGTGTGGGGGCCTGCTGGCAGGTGCCCCTGACTGCTGGGGGTGGGGGTACAGGGGGACATGTGTGGGGGCCTGCTGGCAGGTGCCCCTGACTGCTGGGGGGTGGGGGTGCAGGGGGACATGTGTGGGACATGAGTGGGGGCCTGCTGGCAGGTGCCCCTGACTGCTGGGGGGTGGGGGTGCTGGGGGACATGTGTGGGACATGAGTGGGGGCCTGCTGGCAGGAGCCCCTGACTCCTGGGGGTTGGCGGTGCAGGGGGACATGTGTGGGACATGAGTGGGGGCCTGCTGGCAGGTGCCCCTGACTGCTGGAGGGTGGGGGTGCAGGGGGACATGTGTGGGACATGCGTGGGGGCCTGCTGGCTGGTACCCCTGACTGCTGGGGGGTGGGGGTGCGGGGGACATGAGTGGGACATGAGTGGGGGCCTGCTGGCAGGTGCCCTGCACTGCTGGGGGGTTGGGGTGCTGGATGACATGTGTGGGGGCCTGCTGGCAGGTGCCGGTGACTCCTGGGGGGTGGGGGTGCAGGGGGACATGTGTGGTACATGAGTGGGGGCCTTCTGGCAGGTGCCCCTGACTGCTGGGGGTGGGGGTGCTGGGGGACATGAGTGCGGCAGGCGTGGGGGCCTGCTGGCAGGTGCCCTGCACTGCTGGGGGTGTGGGTGCTGGGGGACATGTGTGGGGGCCTGCTGGCAGGTGACCCTGACTGCTGGGGGGCAGGGGTGCAGGGGGACATGTGTGGGACATGAGTGGGGGCCTGCTGGCAGGTGCCCTGCACTGCTGGGAGGTGAGGTGATGGGGGACATGTGTGGGGGCCTGCTGGCAGGTGACCCTGACTGCTGGAGGGTAGGGGTGCAGGGGGACATGTGTGGGACATGAGTGGGGGCCTGCTGGCAGGTGCCCTGCACTGCTGGGAGGTGGGGTGCTGGGGGACATGTGTGGGGGCCTGCTGGCAAGTGCCCCTGACTGCTGGGGGGTGGGGGTGCAGGGGGACATGTGTGGGGGCCTGCTGGCAGGTGCCTCCTACTGCTGGGAGGTGGGGGTGCTGGGGGACATGTGTGGGGGCTTGCTGGCAGGTGCCCCTGACTGCTGGGGGCTGGGGGTGCAGGGGGACATGTGTGGGGGCCTGCTGGCAGGTGCCCCTGACTGCTGGGGGGTGGGGGCGCAGGGGGACATGTGTGGGACATGAGTGGGGGCCTGCTGGCAGGTGCCCCTGACTGCTGGGGGGTGGGGGTGCAGGGGGACATGTGTGGGACATGAGTGGGGGCCTGCTGGCAGGTGCCCTGCACTGCTGGGGGGTGGGGGTACTGGGGGACATGTGTGGGGGCCTGCTGGCAGGTGCCCCTGACTGCTGGGGGTTGGGGGTGCAGGGGGACATGTGTGGGGGCCTGCTGGCAGGTGCCCCTGACTGCTGGGGAGTGGGGATGCAGGGGGACATGTGTGGGACATGAGTGGGGGCCTGCTGGCAGGTGCCCTGCACTGCTGGGAGGTGGGGGTGCTGGGGGACATGTGTGGGGGCTTGCTGGCAGGTGCCCCTGACTGTTGGGGGGTGGGGGTGCAGGGGGACATGTGTGGGACATGAGTGGGGGCCTGCTGGCAGGTGCCCCTGACTGCTGGGGGGTGGGGAGCTGGGGGACATGAGTGGGACATGAGTGGGGGCCTGCTGGCAGGTGCCCTGCACTGCTGGGGGTGGGGGTGCTGGGGGACATGTGTGGGGGCCTGCTGGCAGGTGAACCTGACTGCTGGGGGGTAGGGGTGCAGGGGGACATGAGTGGGACATGAGTGGGGGCCTGCTGGCAGGTGCCCTGCACTGCTGGGAGGTGGGGGTGCTGGGGGACATGTGTGGGGGCCTGCTGGCAGGTGCCCCTGACTGCTGGGGGGTGGGGGTGCAGGGAGACATGTGTAGGGGCCTGCTGGCAGGTGCCCCTGACTGCTGGGGGTGGGGGTGCAGGGGGACATGTGTGGGACATTAGTGGGGGCCTGCTGGCAGGTGCCCCTGACTGCTGGGGGTGGGGGTGCAGGGGGACATGTGTGGGACATGAGTGGGGGCCTGCTGGCAGGTGCCCCTGACTGCTGGGGGGTGGGGGTGCTGGGGGACATGAGTGGGACATGAGTGGGGCCTTCTGGCAGGTGCCCTGCACTGCTGGTGGGTGGGGGTGCTGGGGGACATGTGCCCCTGACTGCTGGGGGTGGGGGTGCAGGGGGACATGTGTGGGACATGAGTGGGGGCCTGCTGGCAGGTGCCCTGCACTGCTGGGAGGTGGGGGTGCTGGGGGACATGTGTGGGGGCTTGCTGGCAGGTGCCCCTGACTGCTGGGGGGTGGGGGTGCGGGGGGACATGAGTGGGACGTGAGTGGGGTGCCTGCTGGAAGGTGCCCTGCACGGCTGGGGGGTGGGGGTGCTGGGGGACATGTGTGGGGGCCTGCTGGCAGGTGCCCCTGACTGCTGGGGGCTGGGGGTGCAGGGGGACATGTGTGGGGGCCTGCTGGCAGGTGCCCCTGACTGCTGGGGGGTGGGGGCGCAGGGGGACATGTGTGGGACATGAGTGGGGGCATGCTGGCAGGTGCCCCTGACTGCTGGGGGGTGGGGGTGCAGGGGGACATGTGTGGGACATGAATGGGGGCCTGCTGGCAGGTGCCCTGCACTGCTGGGGGGTGGGGGTACTGGGGGACATGTGTGGGGGCCTGCTGGCAGGTGCCCCTGACTGCTGGGGGTTGGGGGTGCAGGGGGACATGTGTGGGGGCCTGCTGGCAGGTGCCCCTGACTGCTGGGGAGTGGGGATGCAGGGGGACATGTGTGGGACATGAGTGGGGGCCTGCTGGCAGGTGCCCTGCACTGCTGGGAGGTGGGGGTGCTGGGGGACATGTGTGGGGGCTTGCTGGCAGGTGCCCCTGACTGTTGGGGGGTGGGGGTGCAGGGGGACATGTGTGGGACATGAGTGGGGGCCTGCTGGCAGGTGCCCCTGACTGATGGGGGGTGGGGAGTTGGGGGACATGAGTGGGACATGAGTGGGGGCCTGCTGGCAGGTGCCCTGCACTGCTGGGGGTGGGGGTGCTGGGGGACATGTGTGGGGGCCTGCTGGCAGGTGAACCTGACTGCTGGGGGGTAGGGGTGCAGGGGGACATGAGTGGGACATGAGTGGGGGCCTGCTGGCAGGTGCCCCTGCACTGCTGGGAGGTGGGGGTGCTGGGGGACATGTGTGGGGGCCTGCTGGCAGGTGCCCCTGACTGCTGGGGGGTGGGGGTGCAGGGGGACATGTGTAGGGGCCTGCTGGCAGGTGCCCCTGACTGCTGGGGGTGGGGGAGCAGGGGGACATGTGTGGGACATTAGTGGGGGCCTGCTGGCAGGTGCCCCTGACTGCTGGGGGTAGGGGTGCAGGGGGACATGTGTGGGACATGAGTGGGGGCCTGCTGGCAGGTGCCCCTGACTGCTGGGGGGTGGGGGTGCTGGGGGACATGAGTGGGACATGAGTGGGGGCCTTCTGGCAGGTGCCCTGCACTGCTGGTGGGTGGGGGTGCTGGGGGACATGTGCCCCTGACTGCTGGGGGGTGGGGGTGCAGGGGGACATGTGTGGGACATGAGTGGGGGCCTGCTGGCAGGTGCCCCTGACTGCTGGGGGGTGGGGGTGCAGGGGGACATGAGTAGGACATGAGTTGGGGCCTGCTGGCAGGTGCCCTGCACTGCTGGGGGGTGGGGGTGCTGGGGGACATGTATGGGGGCCTGCTGGCAGGTGCCCCTGACTGCTGGGGGGTGGGGGTGCTGGGGGACATGAGTGGGGGCCTGCTGGCAGCTGCCCCTGACTGCTGGGGGGTGGGGGTGCTGGGGGACATGAGTGGGGGCCTGCTGGCAGGTGCCCCGGACTGCTGGGGGTTGGGGGTGCAGGGGGACATGTGTGGGACATGAGTGGGGGCCTACTGGCAGGTGCCCTGCACTGCTGGGGGTGGTGGTGCAGGGGGACATGTGTGGGACATGTGTGGGGGCCTGCTGGCAGGTGCCCTGCACTGCTGGGGGGTGGAGGTGCTGGGGGACATGAGTGGGGGCCTGCTGGCAGGTGCCCCTGACTGTGGGGGGTGGGGTGCAGGGGGGCATGTGTGTGGACTGCTGGCAGGTGCCCCTGACTGCTGGGGGGTGGGGGTGCAGGGGGACATGTGTGGGACATGAGTGGGGGCCTGCTGGCAGGTGCCCCTGACTGCTGGGGGTGGGGGTGCAGAGGGACATGTGTGGGACATCAGTGGGGGCCTGCTGGCAGGTGCCCTGCGCTGCTGGGGGTGGGGGTGCTGGGGGACATGTGTGGGGGCCTGCTGGCAGGTGCCCCTGACTGTTGGGGGGTGGGGGTTCAGGGGGACAAATGTGGGGGCCTGCTGGCAGGTGCCCCTGACTGCTGGGGGGTGGGGGTGCAGGGGGACATGTGTGGGACATGAGTGGGGGCCTGCTGGCAGGAGCCCGTGACTTCTGGGGGTTGGGGGTGCAGGGGGACATGTGTGGGACATGAGTGGGGGCCTGCTGGCAGGTGCCCCTGATGGCTGGGGGGTGGGGGTGCAGGGGGACATGTGTGGGACATGAGTGGGGGCCTGCTGGCAGGTGCCCCTGACTGCTGGGGGGTGGGGGCACGGGGGACATGAGTGGGACATGAGTGGGGGCCTGCTGGCAAGTGCCCTGCACTGCTGGGAGGTTGGGGTGCTGGATGACATGTGTGGGGGCCTTCTGGCAGGTGCTGGTGACTCCTGGGGGGTGGGGGTGCAGGGGGACATGTGTGGGACATAAGTGGGGGCCTGCTGGCAGGTAACCCTGACTGCTGGGGGGTGGGGGTGGTGGGGGACATGAGTGGGACATGAGTGGGGGCCTGCTGGCAGGTGCCCTGCACTGCTGGGGGTGGGGGTGCTGGGGGACATGTGTTGGGGCCTGCTGGCAGGTGACCCTGACTGCTGGGGGGTAGGGGTGCAGGGGGACATGTGTGGGACATGAGTGGGGGCCTGCTGGCAGGTGCCCTGCATTGCTGGGAGGTGGGGTGCTGGGGGACATGTGTGGGGGCCTGCTGGCAAGTGCCCCTGACTGCTGGGGGGTGGGGGTGCAGGGGGACATGTTTGGGGGCCTTCTGGCAAGTGCCTCTGACTGCTGGGGGGTGGGGGTGCAGGGGGACATATGTGGGACATGAGTGGGGGCCTGCTGGCAGGTGCCCCTGACTGCTGGGTGTGGGGGTGCAGGGGGACATGTGTGGGACATGAGTGGGGGCCTGCTGGCAGGTGCCCCTGACTGCTGGGGGGTGGGGGTGCTGGGGGACATGAGTGGGGGCCTTCTGGCAGGTGCCCTGCACTGCTAGGGGGTGGGGGTGCTGGGGGACATGTGTGGGGGCCTGCTGACAGGTGCCCCTGACTGCTGGGGGGTGGGGGTGCAGGGGGACATGTGTGGGGGCCTGCTGGCAGGTGCCCCTGACTGCTGGGGGTGGGGGTGCAGGGGGACATGTGTGGGACATGAGTGGGGGCCTGCAGGCAGGTGCCCCTGACTGCTGGGGGTGCGGGTGCAGGGGGACATGTGTGGGACATGAGTGGGGGCCTGCTGGCAGGTGCCCCTGACTGCTGGGGGGTGGGGTTGCTGGGGGACATGAGTGGGACATGAGTGGGGGCCTTCTGGCAGGTGCCCTGCTCTGCTGGTGGGTGGGGATGCTGGGGGACATGTGCCCCTGACTGCTGGGGGGTGGGGATGCAGGGGGACATGTGTGGGACATGAGTGGGGGGCTGCTGGCAGGTGCTCCCGACTGCTGGGGGGTGGGGGTGCAGGGGGACATGAGTAGGACATGAGTTGGGGTCTGCTGGCAGGTGCCCTGCACTGCTGGGGTGTGGGGGTGCTGGGGGACATGTGTGGGGGCCTGCTGGCAGGTGCCCCTGACTGCTGGGGGGTGGGGGTGCAGGGGGACATGTGTGGGGGCCTGCTGGCAGGTGCCCCTGACTGCTGGGGGTTGCAGGTGCAGGGGGACATGAGTGGGACATGAGTGGGGGCCTGTTGGCAGGTGCCCTGCACTGCTGGGGGGTGGTGGTGCTGGGGGACATGTGTGGGGGCCTGCTGGCAGGTGCCCCTGACTACTGGGAAGTGGGGGTGCAGGGGGACATGTGTGGGACATGAGTGGGGGCCTGCTGGCAGGTGCCCCTGGCTGCTGGGGAGTGAGGGTGCAGGGGGACATGTGTGGGACATGGGTGGGGGCCTGCTGGCAGGTGCCCCTGACTGCTGGGGGGTGGGGGTGCTGGGGAACATGTGTGGGGGCCTGCTGGCAGGTGCCCCTGACTGCTGGGGGTGGGGGTGCAGGGGGAAATGTGTGGGGGCCTGCCAGCAGGTGCCCCTGACTACTGGGAAGTGGGGGTGCAGGGGGACATGTGTGGGACATGGGTGGGGGCCTGCTGGCAGGTGCCCCTGACTGCTGGGGGGTGGGGGTGCTGGGGGACATGAGTGGGACATGAGTGGGGGCCTGCTGGCAGCTGCCCTGCACTGCTGGGGGGTGGGGGTTCAGGGGGACATGTGTGGGACATGAGTGGGGGCCTGCTGGCAGGTGCCCTGCACTGCTGGGGGTTGGGGCCGCTGGGGGAAATGTGTGGGGGCCTGCTGGCAGGTGCCCCTGACTGCTGGGGGTGGGGGTACAGGGGGACATGTGTGGGGGCCTGCTGGCAGGTGCCCCTGACTGCTGGGGGGTGGGGGTGCAGGGGGACATGTGTGGGACATGAGTGGGGGCCTGCTGGCAGGTGCCCCTGACTGCTGGGGGGTGGGGGTGCTGGGGGACATGTGTGGGACATGAGTGGGGGCCTGCTGGCAGGAGCCCCTGACTCCTGGGGGTTGGCGGTGCAGGGGGACATGTGTGGGACATGAGTGGGGGCCTGCTGGCAGGTGCCCCTGACTGCTGGAGGGTGGGGGTGCAGGGGGACATGTGTGGGACATGCGTGGGGGCCTGCTGGCTGGTACCCCTGACTGCTGGGGGGTGGGGGTGCGGGGGACATGAGTGGGACATGAGTGGGGGCCTGCTGGCAGGTGCCCTGCACTGCTGGGGGGTTGGGGTGCTGGATGACATGTGTGGGGGCCTGCTGGCAGGTGCCGGTGACTCCTGGGGGGTGGGGGTGCAGGGGGACATGTGTGGTACATGAGTGGGGGCCTTCTGGCAGGTGCCCCTGACTGCTGGGGGTGGGGGTGCTGGGGGACATGAGTGCGGCAGGCGTGGGGGCCTGCTGGCAGATGCCCTGCACTGCTGGGGGTGTGGGTGCTGGGGGACATGTGTGGGGGCCTGCTGGCAGGTGACCCTGACTGCTGGGGGGCAGGGGTGCAGGGGGACATGTGTGGGACATGAGTGGGGGCCTGCTGGCAGGTGCCCTGCACTGCTGGGAGGTGAGGTGATGGGGGACATGTGTGGGGGCCTGCTGGCAGGTGACCCTGACTGCTGGAGGGTAGGGGTGCAGGGGGACATGTGTGGGACATGAGTGGGGGCCTGCTGGCAGGTGCCCTGCACTGCTGGGAGGTGGGGTGCTGGGGGACATGTGTGGGGGCCTGCTGGCAAGTGCCCCTGACTGCTGGGGGGTGGGGGTGCAGGGGGACATGTGTGGGGGCCTGCTGGCAGGTGCCTCCTACTGCTGAGGGGTGGGGGTGCAGGGGGACTTGTGTGGGACATGAGTGGGGGCCTGCTGGCAGGTGCCCCTGACTGCTGGGTGTGGGGGTGAAGGGGGACATGTGTGGGACATGAGTGGGGGCCTGCTGGCAGGTGCCCCTGACAGCTGGGGGGTGGGGGTGCTGGGGGACATGATTGGGACATGAGTGGGGGCCTTCTGGCAGGTGCCCTGCACTGCTGGTGGGTGGGGGTGCTGGGGGACATGTGCCCCTGACTGCTGGGGGGTGGGGGTGCAAGGGGACATGTGTGGGACATGAGTGGGGGTCTGCTGGCAGATGCTCCTGACTGCTGGGGGTGGGGGTGCAGGGGGACATGAGTAGGACATGAGTTGGGGCCTGCTGGCAGGTGCCCTGCACTGCTGGGGGATGGGGGTGCTGGGGGACATGTGTGGGGGCCTGCTGGCAGCTGCCCCTGACTGCTGGGGGTGGGGGTGCAGGGGGACATGTGTGGGGGCCTGCTGGCAGGTGCCCCTGACTGCTGGGTGGTGGGGGTGCAGGGGGAAATGTGTGGGGGCCTGCTGGCAGGTGCCCCTGACTGCTGGCGGGTTGGGGTGCAGGGGGACATGTGTGGGACATGAGTGGGGGCCTGCTGGCAGGTGCCCCTGACTGCTGGGAAGTGGGGGTGCATGGGGACATGTGTGGGACATGAGTGGGGGCCTGCTGGCAGGTGCCCCTGGCTGCTGGGGAGTGAGGGTGCAGGGGGACATGTGTGGGACATGGGTGGGGGACTGCTGGCAGGTGCCCATGACTGCTGGGGGGTGGGGGTGCTGGGGGACATGAGTGGGACATGAGTGGGGGCCTGCTGGCAGCTGCCCTGCACTGCTGGGGGGTGGGGTTCAGGGGGACATGTGTGGGACATGAGTGGGGGCCTGCTGGCAGGTGCCCTGCACTGCTGGGGGTTGGGGCCGCTGCGGGAAATGTGTGGGGGCCTGCTGGCAGGTGCCCCTGACTGCTGGGGGTGGGGGTACAGGGGGACATGTGTGGGGGCCTGCTGGCAGGTGCCCTGCACTGCTGGGGGTTGGGGCCGCTGCGGGAAATGTGTGGGGGCCTGCTGGCAGGTGCCCCTGACTGCTGGGGGGTGGGGGTGCAGGGGGACATGTGTGGGACATGAGTGGGGGCCTGCTGGCAGGTGCCCCTGACTGCTGGGGGGTGGGGGTGCTGGGGGACATGTGTGGGACATGAGTGGGGGCCTGCTGGCAGGAGTCCCTGACTCCTGGGGGTTGGGGGTGCAGGGGGACATGTGTGGGACATGAGTGGGGGCCTGCTGGCAGGTGCCCCTGACTGCTGGAGGGTGGGGGTGCAGGGGGACATGTGTGGGACATGCGTGGGGGCCTGCTGGCTGGTACCCCTGACTGCTGGGGGGTGAGGGTGCGGGGGACATGAGTGGGACATGAGTGGGGGCCTGCTGGCAGGTGCCCTGCACTGCTGGGGGGTTGGGGTGCTGGATGACATGTGTGGGGGCCTGCTGGCAGGTGCCGGTGACTCCTGGGGGGTGGGGGTGCAGGGGGACATGTGTGGGACATGAGTGGGGGCCTTCTGGCAGGTGCCCCTGACTGCTGGGGGTGGGGGTGCTGGGGGACATGAGTGCGGCATGCGTGGGGGCCTGCTGGCAGGTGCCCTGCACTGCTGGGGGTGTGGGTGCTGGGGGACATGTGTGGGGGCCTGCTGGCAGGTGACCCTGACTGCTGGGGGGCAGGGGTGCAGGGGGACATGAGTGGGGGCCTGCTGGCAGGTGCCCTGCACTGCTGGGAGGTGGGGTGATGGGGGACATGTGTGGGGGCCTGCTGGCAGGTGACCCTGACTGCTGGAGGGTAGGGGTGCAGGGGGACATGTGTGGGACATGAGTGGGGGCCTGCTGGCAGGTGCCCTGCACTGCTGGGAGGTGGGGTGCTGGGGGACATGTGTGGGGGCCTGCTGGCAAGTGCCCCTGACTTCTGGGGGGTGGGGGTGCAGGGGGACATGTGTGGGGGCCTGCTTGCAGGTGCCTCTGACTGCTGAGGGGTGGGGGTGCAGGGGGACTTGTGTGGGACATGAGTGGGGGCCTGCTGGCAGGTGCCCCTGACTGCTGGGTGTGGGGGTGCAGGGGGACATGTGTGGGACATGAGTGGGGGCCTGCTGGCAGGTGCCCCTGACTGCTGGGGGTGGGGGTGCTGGGGGACATGATTGGGACATGAGTGGGGGCCTTCTGGCAGGTGCCCTGCACTGCTGGTGGTTGGGGGTGCTGGGGGACATGTGCCCCTGACTGCTGGGGGGTGGGGGTGCAGGGGGACATGTGTGGGACATGAGTGGGTGTCTGCTGGCAGGTGCTCCTGACTGCTGGGGGGTGGGGTGCAGGGGGACATGAGTAGGACATGAGTTGGGGCCTGCTGGCAGGTGCCCTGCACTGCTGGGGGGTGGGGGTGCTGGGGGACATGTGTGGGGGCCTGCTGGCAGGTACCCCTGACTGCTGGGGGTGGGGGTGCAGGGGGACATGTGTGGGGGCCTGCTGGCAGGTGCCCCTGACTGCTGGGGGTTGCAGGTGCAGGGGGACATGAGTGGGACATGAGTGGGGCTTGCTGGCAGGTGCCCTGCACTGCTGGGGGGTGGTGGTGCTGGGGGACATGTGTGGGGGCCTGCTGGCAGGTGCCCCTGACTGCTGGGGGGTGGGGGTGCTGGGGAACATGTGTGGGGGCCTGCTGGCAGGTGCCCCTGACTGCTGGGTGGTGGGGGTGCAGGGGGAAATGTGTGGGGGCCTGCTGGCAGGTGCCCCTGACTGCTGGCGGGTTGGGGTGCAGGGGGACATGTGTGGGACATGAGTGGGGGCCTGCTGGCAGGTACCCCTGACTGCTGGGAAGTGGGGGTGCATGGGGACATGTGTGGGACATGAGTGGGGGCCTGCTGGCAGGTGCCCCTGGCTGCTGGGGAGTGAGGGTGCAGGGGGACATGTGTGGGACATGGGTGGGGGACTGCTGGCAGGTGCCCCTGACTGCTGGGGGGTGGGGGTGCTGGGGGACATGAGTGGGACATGAGTGGGACATGAGTGGGGGCCTGCTGGCAGCTGCCCTGCACTGCTGGGGGGGTTGTGGTGCAGGGGGACATGTGTGGGACATGAGTGGGGGCCTGCTGGCAGGTGCCCTGCACTGCTGGGGGTTGGGGGTGCTGGGGGAAATGTGTGGGGGCCTGCTGGCAGGTGCCCCTGACTGCTGGGGGTGGGGGTACAGGGGGACATGTGTGGGGGCCTGCTGGCAGGTGCCCCTGACTGCTGGGGGGTGGGGGTGCAGGGGGACATGTGTGGGACATGAGTGGGGGCCTGCTGGCAGGTGCCCCTGACTGCTGGGGGGTGTGGGTGCAGGGGGACATGTGTGGGACATGAGTGGGGGCCTGCTGGCAGGAGCCCCTGACTCCTGGGGGTTGGGGGTGCATGGGGACATGTGTGGGACATGAGTGGGGGCCTGCTGGCAGGTGCCCCTGACTGCTGGGGGGTGGGGGTGCAGGGGGACATGTGTGGGACATGAGTGGGGGCCTGCTGGCTGGTACCCCTGACTGCTGGGGGGTGGGGGTGCGGGGGACATGCGTGGGACATGAGTGGGGGCCTGCTAGCAGGTGCCCTGCACTGCTGGGGGGTTGGGGTGCTGGATGACATGTGTGGGGTGCCTGCTGGCAGGTGCCGGTGACTCCTGTGGGGTGGGGGTGCAGGGGGACATGTGTGGGACATGAGTGGGGGCCTGCTGGCAGGTGCCACTGACTGCTGGGGAGTGGGGGTGCTGGGGGACATGAGTGGGGCATGAGTGGGGGCCTGCTGGCAGGTGCCCTGCACTGCTGGGGGTGGGGGTGCTGGGGGACATGTGTGGGGGTCTGCTGGCATGTGACCCTGACTGCTGGGGGGTAGGGGTGCAGGGGGACATGTGTGGGACATCAGTGGGGGCCTGCTGGCAGGTGCCCTGCACTGCTGGGAGGTGGGGTGATGGGGGACATGTGTGGGGGCCTGCTGGCAGGTGACCCTGACTGCTGGAGGGTAGGGGTGCAGGGGGACATGTGTGGGACATGAGTGGGGGCCTGCTGGCAGGTGCCCTGCACTGCTGGGAGGTGGGGTGCTGGGGGATATGTGTGGGGGCCTGCTGGCAAGTGCCCCTGACTGCTGGGGGGTGGGGGTGCAGGGGGACATGTGTGGGGGCCTGCTGGCAGGTGCCTCTGACTGCTGAGGGGTGGGGGTGCAGGGGGACATGTGTGGGACATGAGTGGGGGCCTGCTGGCAGGTGCCCCTGACTGCTGGGTGTGGGGGTGCAGGGGGACATGTGTGGGACATTGGTGGGGGCCTGCTGGCAGGTGCCCCTGACTGCTGGGGGGTGGGGGTGCTGGGGGACATGATTGGGACATGAGTGTGGGCCTTCTGGCAGGTGCCCTGCACTGCTGGTGGGTGGGGGTGCTGGGGGACATGTGCCCCTGGCTGCTGGGGGGTGGCGGCGAGGGGAACATGTGTGGGACATGAGTGGGGGTCTGCTGGCAGGTGCTCCTGACTGCTGGGGGGTGGGGGTGCAGGGGGACATGTGTGGGGGCCTGCTGGCAGGAGCCCCTGACTGCTGGGGGGTGGGGGTGCAGGGGGACAGTTGTGGGACATGAGTGGGGGCCTGCTGGCAGGTGCCCCTGACTGCTGGGGGGTGGGGGCGCAGGGGGACATGTGTGGGACATGAGTGGGGGCCTGCTGGCTGGAGCCCCTGACTCTTGGGGGTTGGGGGTGCAGGGGGACATGTGTGGGACATGAGTGGGGGCCTGCTGGCAGGTGCCCCTGACTGCTGGGGGTGGGGGTGCAGGGGGACATGTGTGGGACATGAGTGGGGGCCTGCTGGCAGGTACCCCTGACTGCTGGGGGTGGTGGTGCGGGGGACATGAGTGGGACATGAGTGGGGGCCTGCTGGCAGGTGTCCTGCACTGCTGGGGGGTTGGGGTGCTGGATGACAAGTGTGGGGGCCTGCTGGCAGGTGCCGGTGACTCCTGGGGGGTGGGGATGCAGGGGGACATGTGTGGGACATGAGTGGGGGCCTGCTGGCAGGTGCCCCTGACTGCTGGGGGGTGGGGGTGCTGGGGGACATGAGTGGGACATGAGTGGGGGCCTGCTGGCAGGTGCCCTGCACTGCTGGGGGTGTGGGTGCTGGGGGACACGTGTGGGGGCCTGCTGGCAGGTGACCCTGACTGCTGGGGGGTAGGGGTGCAGGGGGACATGTGTGGGACATGAGTAGGGGCCTGCTGGCAGGTGCCCTGCACTGCTGGGAGGTGGGGTGCTGGGGGACATGTGTGGGGGCCTACTGGCAAGTGCCCCTGACTGATGGGGGGTGGGGGTGCAGGGGGACATGTGTGGGACATGAGTGGGGGCCTGCTGGCAGTTTCCCTGCACTGCTGGGAGGTGGGGTGCTGGGGGAAATGTGTGGGGGCCTGCTGGCAGGTGCCTCCGACTGCTGGGGCATGGGGGTGCAGGGGGACATGTGTGGGACATGAGTGGGGGCCTGCTGGCAGGTGACCCTGACTGCTGGGGGTGGGGGTGCAGGGGGACATGTGTGGTTCATGAGTGGGGGCCTGCTGGCAGGTGCCCTGCACTGCTGGGAGGTGGGGTGCTGGGGGAAATGTATGGGGGCCTGCTGGCAGGTGCCTCCGACTGCTGGGGGGTGGGGGTGCAGGGGGACATGTGTGGGACATGAGTGGGGGCCTGCTGGCAGGTGCCCTGCACTGCTGGGAGTTGGGGTGCTGGGGGAAATGTGTGGGGGCCTGCTGGCAGGTGCCTCCGACTGCTGGGGGATGGGGGTGCAGGGGGACATGTGTGGGACATGAGTGGGGGCCTGCTGGCAGGTGCCCCTGACTGCTGGGGGTGGGGGTGCAGGGGGACATGTGTGGGACATGAGTGGGGGCCTGCTGGCAGGTGCCCCTGACTGCTGGGGGGTGGGGGTGCTGGGGGACATGTTTGGGGGCCTTCTGGCAGGTGCCCTGCACTGCTGGTGGGTGAGGGTGCTGGGGGACATGTACCCCTGACTGCTGGGGGGTGGGGGTGCAGGGGGACATGTGTGGGACATGAGTGGGGGCCTGCTGGCAGGTACTCCTGACTGCTGGGGGGTGGGGGTGCAGGGGGACATGAGTAGGACGTGAGTTGGGGCCTGCTGGCAGGTGCCCTGCACTGCTGGGGGGTGGGGGTGCTGGGGGACATGTGTGGGGGCCTGCTGGCAGGTGCCCCTGACTGCTGGGGGGTGGGGGTGCAGGGGGACATGTGTGGGGGCCTGCTGGCAGGTGCCCCTGACTGCTGGGGGTTGCAGGTGCAGGGGGACATGAGTGGGGGCCTGCTGGCAGGTGCCCTGCACTTCTGGGGGGTGGGGGTGCTGGGGGACATGTGTGGGGGCCTGCTGGTAGGTGCCCCTGACTGCTGGGGGGTGGGGGTGCTGGGGAACATGAGTGGGACGTGAGTGGGGGCCTGCTGGCAGGTGCCCTGCACTGCTGGGGGGTGGGGGTGCTGGGGGGCATGTGTGGGGGCCTGCTGGCAGGTGCCCCTGACTGCTGGGGGGTGGGGGTGCAGGGGGACATGTGTGGGGGCCTGCTGGCAGGTGTCCCTGACTGCTGGGGGGTGGGGACGCAGGGGGACATGTGTGGGACATGAGTGGAGGCCTGCTGGCAGGTGCCCCTGACTGCTGGGGGGTGGGGGTGCAGGGGGACATGTGTGGGACATGAGTGGGGGCCTGCTGGCAGGTGCCCTGCACTGCTGGGGGGTGGGGGTGCTGGGGGACATGTGTGGGGGCCTTCTGGCAGGTGCCCCTGACTGCTGGGGGTGGGGGTGCAGGGGGACATGTGTGGGGGCCTGCTGGCAGGTGCCCCTGACTGCTGGGGGGTGGGGCGCAGGGGGACATGTGTGGGACATGAGTGGGGGCCTGCTGGCAGGTGCCCCTGACTGCTGGGAGGTGGGGTGCAGGGGGACATGTGTGGGACATGAGTGGGGGCCTGCTGGCAGGTGCCCTGCACTGCTGGGGGGTGGGGGTGCTGGGGGACATGTGTGGGGGCCTTCTGGCAGGTGCCCCTGACTGCTGGGGAGTGGGGATGCAGGGGGGCATGTGTGGGACATGTGTGGGGGCCTGATGGCAGGTGACCCTGACTGCTGGGGGGTAGGGGTGCAGGGGGACATGTGTAGGACATGAGTGGGGGCCTGCTGGCAGGTGCCCTGCACTGTTGGGAGGTGGGGGTGCTGGGGGACATGTGTGGGGGCCTGCTGGCAGGTGCCCCTGACTGCTGGGGGGTGGGGGTGCAGGGGGACATGTGTGGGGGCCTGCTGGCAGGTGCCCCTGACTGCTGGGGGTGGTGGTGCAGGGGGACATGTGTGGGACATGAGTGGGGGCCTGCTGGCAGGTGCCCCTGTCTGCTGGGGGTGGGGGTGCAGAGGGACATGTGTGGGACATGTGTGGGGGCCTGCTGGCAGGTGCCCCTGACTGCTGCGGGGTGGGGGTGCAGGGGGGCATGTGTGGGGGCCTGCTGGCAGGTGCCCCTGACTGCTGGGGGGTGGGGCTGCTGGGGGACATGTGTGGGACACGAGTGGGGGCCTGCTGGCAGGTGCCCCTGACTGCTGGTGGTGGGGGTGCAGGGGGACATGTGTGGGACATGAGTGGGGACCTGCTGGCAGGTGCCCCTGACTGCTGGGGGGTGGGGGTGCTGGGGGACATGAGGGGGACATGAGTGGGGGCCTTCTGGCAGGTGCCCTGCACTGCTGGTGGGTGGGGGTGCTGGGGGACATGTGCCCCTGACTGCTGGGGGGTGGGGGTGCAGGGGGACATGTGTGGGGGCCTGCTGGCAGGTGCCCCTGACTGCTGGGGGGTGGGGGTGCAGGGGGACATGAGTAGGACATGAGTTGGGGCCTGCTGGCAGGTGCCTTGCACTGCTGGGGGGTGGGGGTGCTGGGGGACATGTATGGGGGCCTGCTGGCAGGTGCCCCTGACTGCTGGGGGGTGGGGGTGCTGGGGGACATGAGTGGGGGCCTGCTGGCAGGTTCCCCTGACTGCTGGGGGGTGGGGGTGCTGGGGGACATGAGTGGGGGCCTGCTGGCAGGAGCACCTCACTGCTGGGGGGTGGGGGTGCAGGGGGACATGTGTGGGACATGAGTGGGGGCCTGCTGGCAGGTGCCCTGCACTGCTGGGGGGTGGGGGTGCAGTGGGACATGTGTGGGACATGTGTGGGGGCCTGCTGGCAGGTGCCCTGCACTGCTGGGGGGTGGGGGTGCTGGGGGACATGAGTGGGGGCCTGCTGGCAGGTGCCCCTTACTGCAGGGGGATGGGGGTGCAGGGGGACATGTGTGGGGACTGCTGGCAGGTGCCCCTGACTGTTGGGGGTGGGGGTGCAGGGGGACATGTGTGGGACATGAGTGGGGGCCTGCTGGCAGGTGCCCCTGACTGCTGGGGGTGGGGGTGCAGAGGGACATGTGTGGGACATGAGTGGGGGCCTGCTGGCAGGTGCCCTGCGCTGCTGGGGGTGGGGGTGCTGGGGGACATATGTGGGGGCCTGCTGGCAGGTGCCCCTGACTGTTGGGGGTGGGGGTGCATGGGGACATGTGTGGGGGCCTGCTGGCAGGTGCCCCTGACTGCTGGGGGAGGGGGTGCAGGGGGACATGTGTGGGACATGAATGGGGGCCTGCTGGCAGGTGCCCCTGACTGCTGGGGGGTGGGGCTGCTGGTGGACATGAGTGGGACATGCGTGGGGGCCTGCTGGCAGGTGCCCTGCACTGCTGGGGGTTCTGGGGGACATGTGTGGTGGCCTGCTGACAGGTGCCCCTGACTGCTGGGGGGTGGGGGTGCAGGGGGACATGTGTGGGACATGAGTGGGGGCCTGCTGGCAGGTGCCCCTGACTGCTGGGGGTGGGGGTGCATGGGGACATGTGTGGGACATGAGTGGGGGCCTGCTGGCAGGTACCCCTGACTGCTGGGGGGTGGAGGTGCGGGGGACAAGAGTGGGACATGAGTGGGGGCCTGCTGGCAGGTGCCCTGCACTGCTGGGGGGTTGGGGTGCTGGATGACATGTGTGGGGGCCTGCTGGCAGGTGCCGGTGACTCCTGGGGGGTGGTGGTGCAGGGGGACATGTGTGGGACATGAGTGGGAGCCTGCTGGCAGGTGCCCTGCACTGCTGGGAGGTGGGGTGCTGGGGGACATGTGTGGGGGCCTGCTGGCAAGTGCCCCTGACTGCTGGGGGTGGGGGTGCAGGGGGACATGTGGGGGACATGAGTGGGGGCCTGCTGGCAGGTGCCCCTGACTGCTGGGGGGTGGGGGTGTTGGGGGACATGAGTGGGACATGAGTGGGGGCCTGCTGGCAGGAGCCCCTGACTCCTGGGGGTTGGGGGTGCATGGGGACATGTGTGGGACATGAGTGGGGGCCTGCTGGCAGGTGCCCCTGACTGCTGGGGGGTGGGGGTGCAGGGGGACATGTGTGGGACATGAGTGGGGGCCTGCTGGCTGGTACCCCTGACTGCTGGGGGGTGGGGGTGCGGGGGACATGAGTGGGGGCCTGCTAGCAGGTGCCCTGCACTGCTGGGGGGTTGGGGTGCTGGATGACATGTGTGGGGTGCCTGCTGGCAGGTGCCGGTGACTCCTGTGGGGTGGGGGTGCAGGGGGACATGTGTGGGACATGAGTGGGGGCCTGCTGGCAGGTGCCACTGACTGCTGGGGAGTGGGGGTGCTGGGGGACATGAGTGGGGCATGAGTGGGGGCCTGCTGGCAGGTGCCCTGCACTGCTGGGGGTGGGGGTGCTGGGGGACATGTGTGGGGGTCTGCTGGCATGTGACCCTGACTGCTGGGGGTAGGGGTGCAGGGGGACATGTGTGGGACATGAGTGGGGGCCTGCTGGCAGGTGCCCTGCACTGCTGGGAGGTGGGGTGATGGGGGACATGTGTGGGGGCCTGCTGGCAGGTGACCCTGACTGCTGGAGGGTAGGGGTGCAGGGGGACATGTGTGGGACATGAGTGGGGGCCTGCTGGCAGGTGCCCTGCACTGCTGGGAGGTGGGGTGCTGGGGGATATGTGTGGGGGCCTGCTGGCAAGTGCCCCTGACTGCTGGGGGGTGGGGGTGCAGGGGGACATGTATGGGGGCCTGCTGGCAGGTGCCTCTGACTGCTGAGGGGTGGGGGTGCAGGGGGACATGTGTGGGACATGAGTGGGGGCCTGCTGGCAGGTGCCCCTGACTGCTGGGTGTGGGGGTGCAGGGGGACATGTGTGGGACATTGGTGGGGGCCTGCTGGCAGGTGCCCCTGACTGCTGGGGGGTGGGGGTGCTGGGGGACATGATTGGGACATGAGTGGGGGCCTTCTGGCAGGTGCCCTGCACTGCTGGTGGGTGGGGGTGCTGGGGGACATGTGCCCCTGGCTGCTGGGGGGTGGCGGCGAGGGGAACATGTGTGGGACATGAGTGGGGGTCTGCTGGCAGGTGCTCCTGACTGCTGGGGGGTGGGGGTGCAGGGGGACATGTGTGGGGGCCTGCTGGCAGGAGCCCCTGACTGCTGGGGGGTGGGGGTGCAGGGGGACAGTTGTGGGACATGAGTGGGGGCCTGCTGGCAGGTGCCCCTGACTGCTGGGGGGTGGGGGCGCAGGGGGACATGTGTGGGACATGAGTGGGGGCCTGCTGGCCGGAGCCCCTGACTCTTGCGGGTTGGGGGTGCAGGGGGACATGTGTGGGACATGAGTGGGGGCCTGCTGGCAGGTGCCCCTGACTGCTGGGGGTGGGGGTGCAGGGGGACATGTGTGGGACATGAGTGGGGGCCTGCTGGCAGGTATCCCTGACTGCTGGGGGTGGTGGTGCGGGGGACATGAGTGGGACATGAGTGGGGGCCTGCTGGCAGGTGTCCTGCACTGCTGGGGGGTTGGGGTGCTGGATGACAAGTGTGGGGGCCTGCTGGCAGGGGCCGGTGACTCCTGGGGGGTGGGGGTGCAGGGGGACATGTGTGGGACATGAGTGGGGGCCTGCTGGCAGGTGCCCCTGACTGCTGGGGGGTGGGGGTGCTGGGGGACATGAGTGGGACATGAGTGGGGGCCTGCTGGCAGGTGCCCTGCACTGCTGGGGGTGTGGGTGCTGGGGGACACGTGTGGGGGCCTGCTGGCAGGTGACCCTGACTGCTGGGGGGTAGGGGTGCAGGGGGACATGTGTGGGACATGAGTAGGGGCCTGCTGGCAGGTGCCCTGCACTGCTGGGAGGTGGGGTGCTGGGGGACATGTGTGGGGGCCTACTGGCAAGTGCCCCTGACTGCTGGGGGGTGGGGGTGCAGGGGGACATGTGTGGGACATGAGTGGGGGCCTGCTGGCAGGTGCCCTGCACTGCTGGGAGGTGGGGTGCTGGGGGAAATGTGTGGGGGCCTGCTGGCAGGTGCCTCCGACTGCTGGGGGATGGGGGTGCAGGGGGACATGTGTGGGACATGAGTGGGGGCCTGCTGGCAGGTGCCCCTGACTGCTGGGGGTGGGGGTGCAGGGGGACATGTGTGGGACATGAGTGGGGGCCTGCTGGCAGGTGCCACTGACTGCTGGGGGGTGGGGGTGCTGGGGGACATGTTTGGGGGCCTTCTGGCAGGTGCCCTGCACTGCTGGTGGGTGAGGGTGCTGGGGGACATGTACCCCTGACTGCTGGGGGGTGGGGGTGCAGGGGGACATGTGTGGGACATGAGTGGGGGCCTGCTGGCAGGTACTCCTGACTGCTGGGGGGTGGGGGTGCAGGGGGACATGAGTAGGACGTGAGTTGGGGCCTGCTGGCAGGTGCCCTGCACTGCTGGGGGGTGGGGGTGCTGGGGGACATGTGTGGGGGCCTGCTGGCAGGTGCCCCTGACTGCTGGGGGGTGGGGGTGCAGGGGGACATGTGTGGGGGCCTGCTGGCAGGTGCCCCTGACTGCTGGGGGTTGCAGGTGCATGGGGACATGAGTGGGGGCCTGCTGGCAGGTGCCCTGCACTGCTGGGGGGTGGGGGTGCTGGGGGACATGTGTGGGGGCCTGCTGGCAGGTGCCCTGCACTGCTGGGGGGTGGGGGTGCTGGGGGACATGTGTGGGGGCCTGCTGGTAGGTGCCCCCGACTGCTGGGGGGTGGGGGTGCTGGGGAACATGAGTGGGACGTGAGTGGGGGCCTGCTGGCAGGTGCCCTGCACTGCTGGGGGGTGGGGGTGCTGGGGGACATGTGTGGGGGCCTGCTGGCAGGTGCCCCTGACTGCTGGGGGGTGGGGGTGCAGGGGGACATGTGTGGGGGCCTGCTGGCAGGTGTCCCTGACTGCTGGGGGGTGGGGACGCAGGGGGACATGTGTGGGACATGAGTGGGGGCCTGCTGGCAGGTGCCCCTGACTGCTGGGGGGTGGGGGTGCAGGGGGACATGTGTGGGACATGAGTGGGGGCCTGCTGGCAGGTGCCCTGCACTGCTGGGGGGTGGGGGTGCTGGGGGACATGTGTGGGGGCCTTCTGGCAGGTGCCCCTGACTGCTGGGGGTGGGGGTGCAGGGGGACATGTGTGGGGGCCTGCTGGCAGGTGCCCCTGACTGCTGGGGGGTGGGGGCGCAGGGGGACATGTGTGGGACATGAGTGGGGGCCTGCTGGCAGGTGCCCCTGACTGCTGGGAGGTGGGGTGCAGGGGGACATGTGTGGGACATGAGTGGGGGCCTGCTGGCAGGTGCCCTGCGCTGCTGGGGGGTGGGGGTGCTGGGGGACATGTGTGGGGGCCTTCTGGTAGGTGCCCCTGACTGCTGGGGAGTGGGGATGCAGGGGGGCATGTGTGGGACATGTGTGGGGGCCTGATGGCAGGTGACCCTGACTGCTGGGGGGTAGGGGTGCAGGGGGACATGTGTAGGACATGAGTGGGGGCCTGCTGGCAGGTGCCCTGCACTGTTGGGAGGTGGGGGTGCTGGGGGACATGTGTGGGGACCTGCTGGCAGGTGCCCCTGACTGCTGGGGGGTGGGGGTGCAGGGGGACATGTGTGGGGGCCTGCTGGCAGGTGCCCCTGACTGCTGGGGGTGGTGGTGCAGGGGGACATGTGTGGGACATGAGTGGGGGCCTGCTGGCAGGTGCCCCTGTCTGCTGGGGGTGGGGGTGCAGAGGGACATGTGTGGGACATGTGTGGGGGCCTGCTGGCAGGTGCCCCTGACTGCTGCGGGGTGGGGGTGCAGGGGGGCATGTGTGGGGGCCTGCTGGCAGGTGCCCCTGACTGCTGGGGGGTGGGGCTGCTGGGGGACATGTGTGGGACACGAGTGGGGGCCTGCTGGCAGGTGCCCCTGACTGCTGGGGGTGGGGGTGCAGGGGGACATGTGTGGGACATGAGTGGGGGCCTGCTGGCAGGTGCCCCTGACTGCTGGGGGGTGGGGGTGCTGGGGGACATGAGGGGGACATGAGTGGGGGCCTTCTGGCAGGTGCCCTGCACTGCTGGTGGGTGGGGGTGCTGGGGGACATGTGCCCCTGACTGCTGGGGGGTGGGGGTGCAGGGGGACATGTGTGGGGGCCTGGTGGCAGGTGCCCCTGACTGCTGGGGGGTGGGGGTGCAGGGGGACATGAGTAGGACATGAGTTGGGGCCTGCTGGCAGGTGCCTTGCACTGCTGGGGGGTGGGGGTGCTGGGGGACATGTATGGGGGCCTGCTGGCAGGTGCCCCTGACTGCTGGGGGGTGGGGGTGCTGGGGGACATGAGTGGGGGCCTGCTGGCAGGTTCGCCTGACTGCTGGGGGGTGGGGGTGCTGGGGGACATGAGTGGGGGCCTGCTGGCAGGAGCACCTCACTGCTGGGGGGTGGGGGTGCAGGGGGACATGTGTGGGACATGAGTGGGGGCCTGCTGGCAGGTGCCCTGCACTGCTGGGGGGTGGGGGTGCAGTGGGATATGTGTGGGACATGTGTGGGGGCCTGCTGGCAGGTGCCCTGCACTGCTGGGGGGTGGGGGTGCTGGGGGACATGAGTGGGGGCCTGCTGGCAGGTGCCCCTTACTGCAGGGGGATGGGGGTGCAGGGGGACATGTGTGGGGACTGCTGGCAGGTGCCCCTGACTGCTGGGGGGTGGGGGTGCAGGGGGACATGTGTGGGACATGAGTGGGGGCCTGCTGGCAGGTGCCCCTGACTGCTGGGGGTGGGGGTGCAGAGGGACATGTGTGGGACATGAGTGGGGGCCTGCTGGCAGGTGCCCTGCGCTGCTGGGGGTGGGGGTGCTGGGGGACATATGTGGGGGCCTGCTGGCAGGTGCCCCTGACTGTTGGGGGTGGGGGTGCATGGGGACATGTGTGGGGGCCTGCTGGCAGGTGCCCCTGACTGCTGGGGGAGGGGGTGCAGGGGGACATGTGTGGGACATGAATGGGGGCCTGCTGGCAGGTGCCCCTGACTGCTGGGGGGTGGGGCTGCTGGTGGACATGAGTGGGACATGCGTGGGGGCCTGCTGGCAGGTGCCCTGCACTGCTGGGGGTTCTGGGGGACATGTGTGGTGGCCTGCTGACAGGTGCCCCTGACTGCTGGGGGGTGGGGGTGCAGGGGGACATGTGTGGGACATGAGTGGGGGCCTGCTGGCAGGTGCCCCTGACTGCTGGGGGTGGGGGTGCATGGGGACATGTGTGGGACATGAGTGGGGGCCTGCTGGCAGGTACCCCTGACTGCTGGGGGGTGGGGGTGCGGGGGACAAGAGTGGGACATGAGTGGGGGCCTGCTGGCAGGTGCCCTGCACTGCTGGGGGGTTGGGGTGCTGGATGACATGTGTGGGGGCCTGCTGGCAGGTGCCGGTGACTCCTGGGGGGTGGTGGTGCAGGGGGACATGTGTGGGACATGAGTGGGAGCCTGCTGGCAGGTGCCCTGCACTGCTGGGAGGTGGGGTGCTGGGGGACATGTGTGGGGGCCTGCTGGCAAGTGCCCCTGACTGCTGGGGGTGGGGGTGCAGGGGGACATGTGCGGGACATGAGTGGGGGCCTGCTGGCAGGTGCCCCTGACTATGGGGGGTGGGGGTGCTGGGGGACATGAGTGGGACATGAGTGGGGGCCTTCTGGCAGGTGCCCTGCACTGCTGGTGGGTGGGGGTGCTGGGGGACATGTGCCCCTGACTGCTGGGGGGTGGGGGTGCAGGGGGACATGTGTGGGACATGAGTGGGGGCCTGCTGGCAGGTGCTCCTGACTGCTGGGGCGTGGGGTGCAGGGGGACATGAGTAGGACATGAGTTGGGGCCTGCTGGCAGTTGCCCTGCACTGCTGGGGGGTGGGGGTGCAGGGGGACATGTGTGGAGGCCTGCTGGCAGGTGCCCCTGACTGCTGGGGGGTGGGAGTGCTGGGGGACATGAGTGGGGCCTGCTGGCAGGTGCCCCTGACTGCTGGGGGTGGGGGTGCTGGGGGACATGAGTCGGGGCCTGCTGGCAGGTGCCCCTGACTGCTGGGGGGTGGGGGTGCAGGGGGACATGTATGGGACATGAGTGGGGGCCTGCTGGCAGGTGCCCTGCACTGCTGGGGGGTGGGGGTGCAGGGGGACATGTGTGGGACATGTGTGGGGGCCTGCTGGCAGGTGCCCTGCACTGCTGGGGGGTGGGGGTGCTGGGGGACATGTGTGGGGGCCTGCTGGCATTTGCCCCTGACTGCTGGGGGGTGGGGGTGCAGCGGGACATGTGTGGGACATGAGTGGGGGCCTGCTGGCAGGTACCCCTGACTGCTGGGGGGTGGGGGTGCGGGGGACAAGAGTCGGACATGAGTGGGGGCCTGCTGGCAGGTGCCCTGCACTGCTGGGGGGTTGGGGTGCTGGATGACATGTGTGGGGGCCTGCTGGCAGGTGCCGGTGACTCCTGGGGGGTGGTGGTGCAGGGGGACATGTGTGGGACATGAGTGGGCGCCTGCTGGCACGTGCCCCTGACAGCTGGGGGTGGGGGTGCTGGGGGACATGAGTGGGGGCCTGCTGGCAGGTGCCCTGCACTGCTGGGGGTGGGGGTGCTGGGGGACATGTGTGGGGGCCTGCTGGCAGGTGACCCTGACTGCTGGGGGGTAGGGGTGCAGGGGGACATGTGTGGGACATGAGTGGGGGCCTGCTGGCAGGTGCCCTGCACTGCTGGGAGGTGGGGTGCTGGGGGACATGTGTGGGGGCCTGCTGGCAAGTGCCCCTGACTGCTGGGGGTGGCGGTGCAGGGGGACATGTGGGGGACATGAGTGGGGGCCTGCTGGCAGGTGCCCCTGACTGCTGGGGGGTGGGGGTGCTGGGGGACATGAGTGGGACATGAGTGGGGGCCTTCTGGCAGGTGCCCTGCACTGCTGGTGGGTGGGGGTGCTTGGGGACATGTGCCCCTGACTGCTGGTGGGTGGGGGTGCAGGGGGACATGTGTGGGACATGAGTGGGGGCCTGCTGGCAGGTGCTCCTGACTGCTGGGGCGTGGGGTGCAGGGGGACATGAGTAGGACATGAGTTGGGGCCTGCTGGCAGTTGCCCTGCACTGATGGGGGGTGCAGGGGGACATGAGTTGGGGCCTGCTGGCAGGTGCCCCTGACTGCTGGGGGGTGGGGGTGCAGGGGGACATGTGTGGGACATGAGTGGGGGCCTGCTGGCAGGTGCCCTGCACTGCTGGGGGGTGGGGGTCAAGGGGGACATGTGTGGGACATGTGTGGGGGCCTGCTGGCAGGTGCCCCTGACTGCTGGGGGGTGGGAGTGCTGGGGGACATGAGTGGGGCCTGCTGGCAGGTGCCCCTGACTTCTGGGGGTGGGGGTGCTGGGGGACATGAGTCGGGGCCTGCTGGCAGGTGCCCCTGACTGCTGGGGGGTGGGGGTGCAGGGGGACATGTGTGGGACATGAGTGGGGGCCTGCTGGCAGGTGCCCTGCACTGCTGGGGGGTGGGGGTGCAGGGGGACATGTGTGGGACATGTGTGGGGGCCTGCTGGCAGGTGCCCTGCATTGCTGGGGTGTTGGGGTGTTGGGGGACGTGTGTGGGGGCCTGCTGGCAGGTGCCCCTGACTGTGGGGGGTGGGGGTGCAGGGGGACATGTGTGGGGGCCTGCTGGCAGGTGCCCCTGACTGCTGGGGGTGGGGGTCCAGGGGGACATGTGTGGGACATGAGTGGGGGTCTGCTGGCAGGTGCCTCTGACTGCTGGGGGGTGGGGGTGCAGGGGGTCATGTGTGGGACATGAGTGGGGGCCTGTTGGCAGGAGCCCCTGACTGCTGGGGGTGGGGGCGCAGGGGGACATGTGTGGGACATGAGTGGGGGCCTGCTGGCAGGTACCCCTGACTGCTGGGGGGTGGAGGTGCTGGGGGAGATGAGTGGGACGTGAGTGGGGCCCATCTGGTAGGTGCCCTGCACTGCTGGTGGGTGGGGATGCTGGGGGACATGTGCCCCTCACTGCTGGGGGGTGGGGGTGCAGGGGGACATGTGTGGGACATGAGTGGGGGCCTGCTGGCAGGTGCCCCTGACTGCTGGGGGGTGGGGGTGCAGGGGGACATGAGTAGGACATGAGTTGGGGCCTGCTGGCAGGTGCCCTGCACTGCTGGGGGGTGGGGGTGCTGGGGGACATGTATGGGGGCCTGCTGGCAGGTGCCCCTGACTGCTGGGGGGTGGGGGCACTGGGGGACATGATTGGGGGCCTGCTGGCAGGTGCCCCTGACTGCTGGGGGGTGGAGGTGCTGGCGGACATGAGTGGGGGCCTGCTGGCAGGTGCCCCTGACTGCTGGGGGGTGGGGGTGCAGGGGGACATGTGTGGGACATGAGTGGGGGCCTGCTGGCAGGTGCCCTGCAATGCTGGTGGGTGGGGGTGCAGGGGGACATGTGTGGGGGCCTGCTGGCAGGTGCCCCTGACTGTTGGGGGGTCGGGGTGCAGGGGGACATGTGTGGGACATGAGTGGGGGCCTGCTGGCAGGTGCCCTGCAATGCTGGTGGGTGGGGGTGCAGGGGGACATGTGTGGGGGCCTGCTGGCAGGTGCCCCTGACTGTTGGGGGGTCGGGTGAGGGGGACATGTGTGGGGGCCTGCTGGCAGGTGCCCCTGACTGCTGGGGGGTGGGGGTGCAGGGGGACATGTGTGGAACATGAATGGGGGCCTGCTGGCAGGTGCCCCTGACTGCTGGGGGGTGGGGGTGCAGAGGGACATGTGTGGGACATGAGTGGGGGCCTTCTGGCAGGTGCCCCTGACTGCGGGGGGTGCAGGGGACATGTGTTGGGACTGCTGGCAGGTGCCCCTGACTGCTGGGGGGTGGAGGTGCAGGGGGACATGTGTGGGACATGAATGGGGACCTGCTGGCAGGTGCCCTGCTCTGCTGGGGGTGGGGGTGCTGGGGACATGTGTGGGGGCCTGCTGGCAGGTGCCCCTGACTGTTGGGGGGTGGGGGTGCAGGGGGACATGTGTGGGGGCCTGCTGGCAGGTGCCCCTGACTGCTGGGGGTTGGGGGTGCAGGGGGACATGTGTGGGACATGAATGGGGGCCTGCTGGCAGGTGCCCCTGACTGCTGGGGGGTGGGGATGAAGGGGGACATGTGTGGGACATGAGTGGGGGCCTTCTGGCAGGTGCCCCTGACTGCTGGGGGTGGGGCTGCTGGGGGACATGAGTGGGACATGAGTGGGGGCCTGCTGGCAGGTGCCCTGCACTGCTGGGGGTTCTGGGGGACATGTGTGGGGGCCTGCTGGCAGGTGCCCCTGACTGCTGGGGGGTGGGGGTGCAGGGGGACATGTGTGGGACATGAGTGGGGGCAGGTGCCCCTGACTGCTGGGGGTGGGGGTGCAGGGGGACATGTGTGGGACATGAGTGGGGGCCTGCTGGCAGGTGCCCCTGACTGCTGGGGGTGTGGGGGTGCAGGGGGACATGTGTGGGACATGTGTGGGACATGAGTGGGGGCCTTCTGGCAGGTGCCCCTGACTGCGGGGGGGGTGCAGGGGGACATGTGTAGGGACTGTTTGCAGGTGCCCCTGACTGCTGGGGGGTGGGGGTGCAGGGGGACATGTGTGGGACATGAGTTGGGGCCTGCTGGCAGGTTCCCCTGACTGCTGGGGGTGGGGGTGCAGAGGGACATGAGTGGGGGCCTGCTGGCAGGTGCCCTGCGCTGCTGGGGGTGGGGGTGCTGGGGGACATGTGTGGGGGCCTGCTGGCAGGTGCCCCTGACTGTTGGGGGTGGGGGTGCAGGGGGATATGTGTGGGGGCCTGCTGGCAGGTGCCCCTGACTGCTGGGGGTTGGGGGTGCAGGGGGACATGTGTGGGACATGAATGGGGGCCTGCTGGTAGGTGCCCCTGACTGCTGAGAGGTGGGGGTGCAGGGGGACATGTGTGGGACATGAGTGGGTGCTTTCTGGCAGGTGCCCCTGACTGCTGGGGGGTGGGGCTGCTGGGGGACATGAGTGGGACATGAGTGGGGGCCTGCTGGCAGGTGCCCTGCACTGCTGGGGGTTCTGGGGGACATGTGTGGGGGCCTGCTGGCAGGTGCCCCTGACTGCTGGGGGGTGGGGGTGCAGGGTGACATGTGTGGGACATGGGTGGGGGCCTGCTGGCAGGTGCCCCTGACTGCTGGGGGTGGGGGTGCAGGGGGACATGTGTGGGACATGAGTGGGGCCTGCTGGCAGGTGCCCTGCCCTGCTGGGGGGGTGGGGGTGCTGGGGGACATGTGTGGGGGCCTGCAGGCATTTGCCCCTGACTGCTGGGGGGTGGGGGTGCAGCGGGACATGTGTGGGGGCCTGCTGGCAGGTGCCCCTGACTGCTTGGGGGTGGGGGTGCAGGCGTAAATGTGTGGGACATGAGTGGGGGCCTGCTGGCAGGTGCCCCTGACTGCTGGGAAGTGGGGGTGCAGGGGGACATGTGTGGGACATGAGTGGGGGCCTGCTGGCAGGTGCCCCTGGCTGCTGGGGAGTGAGGGTGCAGGGGGACATGTGTGGGACATGGGTGGGGGCCTGCTGGCAGGTGCCCCTGACTGCTGGGGGGTGGGGGTGCTGGGGGACATGAGTGGGGCATGAGTGGGGGCCTGCTGGCAGCTGCCCTGCGGGGGGGTGGGGGTGCTGGGGGACATGTGTGGGGGCCTGCTGTCAGGTGCCCCTGACTGCTGGGGGGGTGGGGGTGCAGGGGGACATGTGTGGGATGTGAGTATGGGCCTGCTGGCAGGTGCCCTGCACTGCTGGGGGGTGGCGGTGCAGGGGGACATGTGTGGGGGCCTGCTGGCAGGTGTCTCTGACTGCTGGGGGGTGGAGGTGCAGGGGGACATGTGTGGGACATGAGTGGGGGCCTGCTGGCAGGTGCCCCTGACTGCTGGGGGGTGGCGGTGCAGGGGGACATGAGTGGGGGCCTGCTGGCAGGAGCCCCTGTCTGCTGGGGGTTGGGGGTGCTGGGGGACATGTGTGGGACATGAGTGGGGGCCTGCTGGCAGGTGCCCCTGACTGCTAGGAGGTGGGGGTGCAGGTGGACATGTGTGGGACATGAGTGGGGGCCTGCTGGCAGGTACCCCTGACTGCTGGGGGGTGGGGGTGCGGGGGACATGAGTGGGACATGAGTGGGGGCCTGCTGGCAGGTGCCCTGCACTGCTGGGGGGTTGGGGTGCTGGATGACATGTGCGGGGGCCTGCTGGCAGGTGCCGGTTATTCCTGGGGGGTGGGGGTGCAGGGGGACATGTGTGGGACATGAGTGGGGGCCTGATGGCAGGTGCCCCTGACTGCTGGGGGGTAGGGGTGCAGGGGGACATGTGTGGGGCATGAGTGGGGGCCTGCTGGCAGGTGCCCTGCACTCCTGGGAGGTGGGGTGCTGGGGGACATGTGTGGGGGCCTGCTGGCAGGTGCCTCTGACTGCTGGGGGGTGGGGGTGCAGGGGGACATGTGTGGGACATGAGTGGGGGCCTGCTGGCAGGAGCCCCTGACTGCTGGGGAGTGGGGGTGCAGGGGGACATGTGTGGGACATGAGTGGGGGCCTGCTGGCAGGTGCCCCTGACTGCTGGGGGGTGGGGGTGCAGGGGGACATGTGTGGGACATGAGTGGGGGCCTGCTGGCAGGTACCCCTGACTGCTGGGGGGTGGGGGTGCTGGGGGACATGAGTGGGACATGAGTGGGGGCCTGCTGGCAGGTGCCCTGCACTGCTGGTGGTTCTGGGGAACATGTGTGGGGGCCTGCTGGCAGGTGCCCCTGACTGCTGGGGGGTGGGGGTGCAGAGGGACATGTGTGGGACATGAGTAGGGGGCCTGCTGGCAGGTGCCCCTGACTGCTGGCGGTGGGGGTGCAGGGGGACATGTGTGGGACATGAGTGGAGGCCTGCTGGCAGGTGCCCCTGACTGCTGGGGAGTGGGGTGCAGGGGGACATGTGTGGGACATGAGTGGGGGCCTGCTGGCAGGTGCCCCTGGCTGCTGGGGAGTGAGGGTGCAGGGAGACATGTGTGGGACATGAGTGGGGGCCTGCTGGCAGGTGCCCCTGACTGCTGGGGGGGTGGGGGTGCAGGGGGACATGTGTGGGACATGAGTGGGGGCCTGCTGGCAGGTGCCCCTGACTGCTGGGGAGTGGGGGTGCAGGGGGAATTGTGTGGGACATGAGTGGGGGCCTGCTGGCAGGTGCCCCTGGCTGCTGGGGAGTGAAGGTGCAGGGGGACATGTGTGGGACGTGGGTGGGGGCCTGCTGGCAGGTGCCCCTGACTGCTGGTGGGTGGGGGTGCAGGGGGACATGTGTGGAGGTCTGCTGGCAGGTGCCCCTGACTGCTGGGGGGTGGGGGTGCTTGGGGACATGAGTTGGGGCCTGCTGGCAGGTGCCCCTGACTGCTGGGGGGTGGGGGTGCTGGGGGACATGAGTGGGGGCCAGCTGGCAGGTGCACCTGACTGCTGGGGGGTGGGGGTGCAGGGGGACATGTGTGGGACATGAGTGGGGGCCTGCTGGCAGGTGCCCCTGACTGCTGGGGGGTGGGAGTGCTGGGGGACATGAGTGGGGCCTGCTGACAGGTGACCCTGACTGCTGGGGGTGGGGGTGCTGGGGGACATGAGTCGGGGCCTGCTGGCAGGTGCCCCTGACTGCTGGGGGGTGGGGGTGCAGGGGGACATGTGTGGGACATGAGTGGGGGCCTGCTGGCAGGTGCCCTGCACTGCTGGGGGGTGGGGGTGCAGGGGGACATGTTTGGGACATGTGTGGGGGCCTGCTGGCAGGTGCCCTGCACTGCTGGGGGGTGGGGGTGCTGGGGGACATGTGTGGGGGCATGCTGGCATTTGCCCCTGACTGCTGGGGGGTGGGGGTGCAGCCGGACATGTGTGGGACATGAGTGGGGGCCTGCTGGCAGGTACCCCTGACTGCTGGGGGGTGGGGGTGCGGGGGACAAGAGTGGGACATGAGTGGGGGCCTGCTGGCAGGTGCCCTGCACTGCTGGGGGGTTGGGGTGCTGGATGACATGTGTGGGGGCCTGCTGGCAGGTGCCGGTGACTCCTGGGGGGTGGTGGTGCAGGGGGACATGTGTGGGACATGAGTGGGGGCCTGCTGGCAGGTGCCCCTGACTGCTGGGGGTGGGGGTGCTGGGGGACATGAGTGGGGGCCTGCTGGCAGGTGCCCTGCACTGCTGGGGGTGGAGGTGCTGGGGGACATGTGTGGGGGCCTGCTGGCAGGTGACCCTGACTGCTGGGGGGTAGGGGTGCAGGGGGACATGTGTGGGACATGAGTGGGGGCCTGCTGGCAGGTGCCCTGCACTGCTGGGAGGTGGGGTGCTGGGGGACATGTGTGGGGGCCTGCTGGCAAGTACCCCTGACTGCTGGGGGTGGGGGTGCAGGGGGACATGTGGGGGACATGAGTGGGGGCCTGCTGGCAGGTGCCCTGACTGCTGGGGGGTGGGGGTGCTGGGGGACATGAGTGGGACATGAGTGGGGGCCTTCTGGCAGGTGCCCTGCACTGCTGGTGGGTGGGGGTGCTGGGGGACATGTGCCCCTTACTGCTGGGGGGTGGGGGTTCAGGGGGACATGTGTGGGACATGAGTGGGGGCCTGCTGGCAGGTGCTCCTGACTGCTGGGGCGTGGGGTGCAGGGGGACATGAGTAGGACATGAGTTGGGGCCTGCTGGCAGTTGCCCTGCACTGCTGGGGGGTGTGGGTGCAGGGGGACATGTGTGGAGGCCTGCTGGCAGGTGCCCCTGACTGCTGGGAGGTGGGAGTGCTGGGGGACATGAGTGGGGCCTGCTGGCAGGTGCCCCTGACTTCTGGGGGTGGGGGTGCAGGGGGACATGAGTAGGACATGAGTTGGGGCCTGCTGGCAGGTGCCCCTGACTGCTGGGGGGTGGGGGTGCAGGGGGACATGAGTAGGACATGAGTTGGGGCCTGCTGGCAGGTGCCCTGCACTGCTGGGGGGTGGGGGTGCTGGGGGACATGTATGGGGGCCTGCTGGCAGGTGCCCCTGACTGCTGGGGGGTGGGGGCACTGGGGGACATGATTGTGGGCCTGCTGGCAGGTGCCCCTGACTGCTGGGGGGTGGAGGTGCTGGGGGACATGAGTGGGGGCCTGCTGGCAGGTGCCCCTGACTGCTGGGGGGTGGGGGTGCAGGGGGACATGTGTGGGACATGAGTGGGGGCCTGCTGGCAGGTGCCCTGCACTGCTGGTGGGTGGGGGTGCAGGGGGACATGTGTGGGGGCCTGCTGGCAGGTGCCCCTGACTGTTGGGGGGTGGGGGTGCAGGGGGACATGTGTGCGGGCCTGCTGGCAGGTGCCCCTGACTGCTGGGGGGTGGGGGTGCAGGGGGACATGTGTGGAACATGAATGGGGGCCTGCTGGCAGGTGCCCCTGACTGCTGGGGGGAGGGGGTGCAGAGGGACATGTGTGGGACATGAGTGGGGGCCTTCTGGCAGGTGCCCCTGACTGCGGGGGGTGCAGGGGACATGTGTTGGGACTGCTGGCAGGTGCCCCTGACTGCTGGGGGGTGGAGGTGCAGGGGGACATGTGTGGGACATGAGTGGGGGCCTGCTGGCAGGTTCCCCTGACCGCTGGGGGTGGGGGTGCAGAGCAACATGTGTGGGACATGAGTGGGGGCCTGCTGGCAGGTGCCCTGCTCTGCTGGGGGTGGGGGTGCTGGGGACATGTGTGGGGGCCTGCTGGCAGGTGCCCCTGACTGTTGGGGGGTGGGGGTGCAGGGGGACATGTGTGGGGGCCTGCTGGCAGGTGCCCCTGACTGCTGGGGGTTGGGGGTGCAGGGGGACATGTGTGGGACATGAATGGGGGCCTGCTGGCAGGTGCCCCTGACTGCTGGGTGTGGGGATGCAGGTGGACATGTGTGGGACATGAGTGGGGCCTTCTGGCAGGTGCCCCTGACTGCTGGGGGTGGGGCTGCTGGGGGACATGAGTGGGACATGAGTGGGGGCCTGCTGGCAGGTGCCCTGCACTGCTGGGGGTTCTGGGGGACATGTGTGGGGGCCTGCTGGCATGTGCCCCTGACTGCTGGAGGGTGGGGGTGCAGGGGGACATGTGTGGGACATGAGTGGGGGCCTGCTGGCAGGTGCCCCTGACTGCTGGGGGTGGGGGTGCAGAGGGACATGTGTGGGACATGAGTGGGACATGAGTGGGGGCCTTCTGGCAGGTGCCCCTGACTGCGGGGGGGTGCAGGGGGACATGTGTGGGGACTGCTTGCAGGTGCCCCTGACTGCTGGGGGGTGGGGGTGCAGGGGGACATGTGTGGGACATGAGTTGGGGCCTGCTGGCAGGTTCCCCTGACTGCTGGGGATGGGGGTGCAGAGGGACATGTGTGGGACATGAGTGGGGGCCTGCTGGCAGGTGCCCTGCACTGCTGGGGGTGGGGGTGCTGGGGGACATGTGTCGGGGCCTGCTGGCAGGTGCCGCTGACTGTTGGGGGGTGGGGGTGCAGGGGGACATGTGTGGGGGCCTGCTGGCAGGTGCCCCTGACTGCTGGGGGGTGGGGGTGCAGGGGGACATGTGTGGGACATGAATGGGGGCCTGCTGGCAGGTGCCCCTGACTGCTGGAGGGTGGGGGTGCAGGGGGACATGTGTGGGACATGAGTGGGGGCCTGCTGGCAGGTGCCCCTGACTGCTGGGGGTGGGGGTGCAGGGGGACATGTGTGGGACATGAGTGGGGCCTGCTGGCAGGTGCCCTGCCCTGCTGGGGGGGTGGGGGTGCTGGGGGACATGTGTGGGGGCCTGCTGGCATTTGCCCCTGACTGCTGGGGGGTGGGGGTGCAGCGGGACATGTGTGGGGGCCTGCTGGCAGGTGCCCCTGACTGCTTGGGGGTGGGGGTGCAGGCGTAAATGTGTGGGACATGAGTGGGGGCCTGCTGGCAGGTGCCCCTGACTGCTGGGAAGTGGGGGTGCAGGGGGACATGTGTGGGACATGAGTGGGGGCCTGCTGGCAGGTGCCCCTGGCTGCTGGGGAGTGAGGGTGTAGGGGGACATGTGTGGGACATGGGTGGGGGCCTGCTGGCAGGTGCCCCTGACTGCTGGGGGGGTGGGGGTGCTGGGGGACATGAGTGGGACATGAGTGGGGGCCTGCTGGCAGCTGCCCTGCACTGCTGGGGGTGGGGGTGCTGGGGGACATGTGTGGGGGCCTGCTCTCAGGTGCCCCTGACTGCTGGGGGGGTGGGGGTGCAGGGGGACATGTGTGGGACATGAGTATGGGCCTGCTGGCAGGTGCCCTGCACTGCTGGGGGGTGGGGGTACCCGGGGAAAAATTGTGTGGGGGCCTGCTGGCAGGTGTCTCTGACTGCTGGGGGGTGGAGGTGCAGGGGGACATGTGTGGGACATGAGTGGGGGCCTGCTGGCAGGTGCCCCTGACTGCTGGGGGGTGGTGGTGCAGGGGGACATGAGTGGGGGCCTGCTGGCAGGAGCCCCTGTCTGCTGGGGGTTGGGGGTGCTGGGGGACATGTGTGGGACATGAGTGGGGGCCTGCTGGCAGGTGCCCCTGACTGCTAGGAGGTGGGGTTGCAGGTGGACATGTGTGGGACATGAGTGGGGGCCTGCTGGCAGGTACCCCTGACTGCTGGGGGGTGGTGGTGCGGGGGACATGAGTGGGACATGAGTGGGGGCCTGCTGGCAGGTGCCCTGCACTGCTGGGGGGTTGGGGTGCTGGATGACATGTGTGGGGCATGAGTGGGGGCCTGCTGGCAGGTGCCCCTGACTGCTGGGGGGTAGGGGTGCAGGGGGACATGTGTGGGGCATGAGTGGGGGCCTGCTGGCAGGTGCCCTGCACTGCTGGGAGGTGGGGTGCTGGGGGACATGTGTGGGGGCCTGCTGGCAGGTGCCTCTGACTGCTGGGGGGTGGGGGTGCAGGGGGACATGTGTGGGACATGAGTGGGGGCCTGCTGGCAGGAGCCCCTGACTGCTGGGGGGTGGGGGTGCAGGGGGACATGTGTGGGACATGAGTGGGGGCCTGCTGGCAGGTGCCCCTGACTGCTGGGGGGTGGGGCTGCAGGGGGACATGTGTGGGACATGAGTGGGGGCCTGCTGGCAGGTACCCCTGACTGCTGGGGGGTGGGGGTGCTGGGGGACATGAGTGGGGCATGAGTGGGGGCCTGCTGGCAGGTGCCCTGCACTGCTGGGGGTTCTGGGGGACATGTGTGGGGGCCTGCTGGCAGGTGCCCCTGACTGCTGGGGGGTGGGGGTGCAGAGGGACATGTGTGGGACATGAGTGGGGGCCTGCTGGCAGGTGCCCCTGACTGCTGGCGGTGGGGGTGCAGGGGGACATGTGTGGGACATGAGTGGAGGCCTGCTGGCAGGTGCCCCTGACTGCTGGGGAGTGGGGGTGCAGGGGGACATGTGTGGGACATGAGTGGGGGCCTGCTGGCAGGTGCCCCTGGCTGCTGGAGAGTGAGGGTGCAGGGAGACATGTGTGGGACATGAGTGGGGGCCTGCTGGCAGGTGCCCCTGACTGCTGGGGGGGTGGGGGTGCAGGGGGACATGTGTGGGACATGAGTGGGGGCCTGCTGGCAGGTGCCCCTGACTGCTGGGGGGTGGGGGTGCAGGGGGAATTGTGTGGGACATGAGTGGAGGCCTGCTGGCAGGTGCCCTGCCCTGCTGGGGGGTGGGGGTGCTGGGGGACGTGTGTGAGGGCCTGCTGGCAGGTGCCCCTGACTGCGGGGGGTGGGGGTGCAGGGGGACATGTGTGGGGGCCTGCTGGCAGGTGCCCCTGACTGCTGGGGGGTGGGGGTACAGGGGGACATGTGTGGGACATGAGTGGGGGCCTGCTGGCAGGTGTCCCTGACTGCTGGGGGTGGGGGTGCAGGGGGACATGTGTGGGACATGAATGGGGGCCTGCTGGCAGGTGCCCTGCGCTGCTGGGGGGTGGGGGTGCTGGGGGACATGTGCGGGGGCCTGCTGGCAGGTGCCCCTGACTGTTAGGGGGTGGAGGTGCAGGGGGACATGTGTGGGGGCCTGCTGGCATGTGCCCCTGACTGCTGGGGGGTGGGGGTGCAGGGGGGCATGTGTGGGACATGAATGGGGGCCTGCTGGCAGGTGCCCCTGACTGCTGGGGGGTGGGATGCAGGGGGACATGTGTGGGACATGAGTGGGGCCTGCTGGCAGGTGCCCCTGACTGCTGGGGGGTGGGGCTGCTGTGGGACATGAGTGGGACATGAGTGGGGGCCTGCTGGCAGGTGCCCTGCACTGCTGGGGGTTCTGGGGGACATGTGTGGGGGCCTGCTGGCAGGTGCCCCTGACTGCTGGGGGGTGGGGGTGCAGGGGGACATGTGTGGGACATGAGTGGGGGCCTGCTGGCAGGTGCCCCTGACTGCTGGGGGTGGGGGTGCAGGGTGACATGTGTGGGACATGAGTGGGGGCCTGCTGGCAGGTGCCCTGCACTGCTGGGGGTGTGGGGGTGCTGGGGGACATGTGTGGGGGCCTGCTGGTATTTGCTCCTGACTGCTAGGGGGTGGGGGTGCAGCGGGACATGTGTGGGGGCCTGCTGGCAGGTGCCCCTGACTGCTGGGGGGTGGGGGTGCAGGCGTACATGTGTGGGACATGAGTGGGGGACTGCTGGCAGGTGCCCCTGACTGCTGGGAAGTGGGGGTGCAGGGGGACATGTGTGGGACATGAGTGGGGGCCTGCTGGCAGGAGCCTCTGGCTGCTGGGGAGTGAGGGTACAGGGGGACATGTGTGGGAAATGGGTGGGGGCCTGCTGGCAGGTGCCCCTGACTTCTGGGGGTGGGGGTGCTGGGGGACATGATTGGGACATGAGTGGGGGCCTGCTGGCAGGTGCCCCTGACTGCTGGGGGGTGGGGGTGCAGGGGGACATGTGTGGGACATGTGTGGGGGCCTGCTGGCAGGTGCCCCTGACTGCTGGGGGGTGGGGGTGCAGGGGGACATGTGTGGGACATGAATGGGGGCCTGCTGGCAGGTGCCCCTGACTGCTGGAGGGTGGGGGTGCAGGGGGACATGTGTGGGACATGAGTGGGGGCCTGCTGGCAGGTGCCCCTGACTGCTGGGGGTGGGGGTGCAGGGGGACATGTGTGGGACATGAGTGGGGCCTGCTGGCAGGTGCCCTGCCCTGCTGGGGGGGTGGGGGTGCTGGGGGACATGTGTGGGGGCCTGCTGGCATTTGCCCCTGACTGCTGGGGGGTGGGGGTGCAGCGGGACATGTGTGGGGGCCTGCTGGCAGGTGCCCCTGACTGCTTGGGGGTGGGGGTGCAGGCGTAAATGTGTGGGACATGAGTGGGGGCCTGCTGGCAGGTGCCCCTGACTGCTGGGAAGTGGGGGTGCAGGGGGACATGTGTGGGACATGAGTGGGGGCCTGCTGGCAGGTGCCCCTGGCTGCTGGGGAGTGAGGGTGCAGGGGGACATGTGTGGGACATGGGTGGGGGCCTGCTGGCAGGTGCCCCTGACTGCTGGGGGGTGGGGGTGCTGGGGGACATGAGTGGGACATGAGTGGGGGCCTGCTGGCAGCTGCCCTGCACTGCTGGGGGTGGGGGTGCTGGGGGACATGTGTGGGGGCCTGCTCTCAGGTGCCCCTGACTGCTGGGGGGGTGGGGGTGCAGGGGGACATGTGTGGGACATGAGTATGGGCCTGCTGGCAGGTGCCCTGCACTGCTGGGGGGTGGGGGTGCCCGGGGAAAAATTGTGTGGGGGCCTGCTGGCAGGTGCCCCTGACTGCTGGGGGGTCGCGGTGCAGGGGGACATGTGTGGGGGCCTGCTGGCAGGTGTCTCTGACTGCTGGGGGGTGGAGGTGCAGGGGGACATGTGTGGGACATGAGTGGGGGCCTGCTGGCAGGTGCCCCTGACTGCTGGGGGGTGGTGGTGCAGGGGGACATGAGTGGGGGCCTGCTGGCAGGAGCCCCTGTCTGCTGGGGGTTGGGGGTGCTGGGGGACATGTGTGGGACATGAGTGGGGGCCTGCTGGCAGGTGCCCCTGACTGCTAGGAGGTGGGGGTGCAGGTGGACATGTGTGGGACATGAGTGGGGGCCTGCTGGCAGGTACCCCTGACTGCTGGGGGGTGGTGGTGCGGGGGACATGAGTGGGACATGAGTGGGGGCCTGCTGGCAGGTGCCCTGCACTGCTGGGGGGTTGGGGTGCTGGATGACATGTGTGGGGCATGAGTGGGGGCCTGCTGGCAGGTGCCCCTGACTGCTGGGGGGTAGGGGTGCAGGGGGACATGTGTGGGGCATGAGTGGGGGCCTGCTGGCAGGTGCCCTGCACTGCTGGGAGGTGGGGTGCTGGGGGACATGTGTGGGGGCCTGCTGGCAGGTGCCTCTGACTGCTGGGGGGTGGGGGTGCAGGGGGACATGTGTGGGACATGAGTGGGGGCCTGCTGGCAGGAGCCCCTGACTGCTGGGGGGTGGGGGTGCAGGGGGACATGTGTGGGACATGAGTGGGGGCCTGCTGGCAGGTGCCCCTGACTGCTGGGGGGTGGGGCTGCAGGGGGACATGTGTGGGACATGAGTGGGGGCCTGCTGGCAGGTACCCCTGACTGCTGGGGGGTGGGGGTGCTGGGGGACATGAGTGGGGCATGAGTGGGGGCCTGCTGGCAGGTGCCCTGCACTGCTGGGGGTTCTGGGGGACATGTGTGGGGGCCTGCTGGCAGGTGCCCCTGACTGCTGGGGGGTAGGGGTGCAGGGGGACATGTGTGGGGCATGAGTGGGGGCCTGCTGGCAGGTGCCCTGCACTGCTGGGAGGTGGGGTGCTGGGGGACATGTGTGGGGGCCTGCTGGCAGGTGCCTCTGACTGCTGGGGGGTGGGGGTGCAGAGGGACATGTGTGGGACATGAGTGGGGGCCTGCTGGCAGGTGCCCCTGACTGCTGGCGGTGGGGGTGCAGGGGGACATGTGTGGGACATGAGTGGAGGCCTGCTGGCAGGTGCCCCTGACTGCTGGGGAGTGGGGGTGCAGGGGGACATGTGTGGGACATGAGTGGGGGCCTGCTGGCAGGTGCCCCTGGCTGCTGGAGAGTGAGGGTGCAGGGAGACATGTGTGGGACATGAGTGGGGGCCTGCTGGCAGGTGCCCCTGACTGCTGGGGGGGTGGGGGTGCAGGGGGACATGTGTGGGACATGAGTGGGGGCCTGCTGGCAGGTGCCCCTGACTGCTGGGGGGTGGGGGTGCAGGGGGAATTGTGTGGGACATGAGTGGAGGCCTGCTGGCAGGTGCCCTGCCCTGCTGGGGGGTGGGGGTGCTGGGGGACGAGTGTGAGGGCCTGCTGGCAGGTGCCCCTGACTGCGGGGGGTGGGGGTGCAGGGGGACATGTGTGGGGGCCTGCTGGCAGGTGCCCCTGACTGCTGGGGGGTGGGGGTACAGGGGGACATGTGTGGGACATGAGTGGGGGCCTGCTGGCAGGTGTCCCTGACTGCTGGGGGTGGGGGTGCAGGGGGACATGTGTGGGACATGAATGGGGGCCTGCTGGCAGGTGCCCTGCGCTGCTGGGGGGTGGGGGTGCTGGGGGACATGTGTGGGACATGAGTGGGGGCCTGCTGGCAGGTGCCCCTGACTGCTGGGGGGTGGTGGTGCAGGGGGACATGAGTGGGGGCCTGCTGGCAGGAGCCCCTGTCTGCTGGGGGTTGGGGGTGCTGTGGGACATGTGTGGGACATGAGTGGGGGCCTGCTGGCAGGTGCCCCTGACTGCTAGGAGGTGGGGGTGCAGGTGGACATGTGTGGGACATGAGTGGGGGCCTGCTGGCAGGTACCCCTGACTGCTGGGGGGTGGTGGTGCGGGGGACATGAGTGGGACATGAGTGGGGGCCTGCTGGCAGGTGCCCTGCACTGCTGGGGGGTTGGGGTGCTGGATGACATGTGTGGGGCATGAGTGGCGGCCTGCTGGCAGGTGCCCCTGACTGCTGGGGGGTAGGGGTGCAGGGGGACATGTGTGGGGCATGAGTGGGGGCCTGCTGGCAGGTGCCCTGCACTGCTGGGAGGTGGGGTGCTGGGGGACATGTGTGGGGGCCTGCTGGCAGGTGCCTCTGACTGCTGGGGGGTGGGGGTGCAGGGGGACATGTGTGGGACATGAGTGGGGGCCTGCTGGCAGGAGCCCCTGACTGCTGGGGGGTGGGGGTGCAGGGGGACATGTGTGGGACATGAGTGGGGGCCTGCTGGCAGGTGCCCCTGACTGCTGGGGGGTGGGGCTGCAGGGGGACATGTGTGGGACATGAGTGGGGGCCTGCTGGCAGGTACCCCTGACTGCTGGGGGGTGGGGGTGCTGGGGGACATGAGTGGGGCATGAGTGGGGGCCTGCTGGCAGGTGCCCTGCACTGCTGGGGGTTCTGGGGGACATGTGTGGGGGCCTGCTGGCAGGTGCCCCTGACTGCTGGGGGGTAGGGGTGCAGGGGGACATGTGTGGGGCATGAGTGGGGGCCTGCTGGCAGGTGCCCTGCACTGCTGGGAGGTGGGGTGCTGGGGGACATGTGTGGGGGCCTGCTGGCAGGTGCCTCTGACTGCTGGGGGGTGGGGGTGCAGAGGGACATGTGTGGGACATGAGTGGGGGCCTGCTGGCAGGTGCCCCTGACTGCTGGTGGTGGGGGTGCAGGGGGACATGTGTGGGACATGAGTGGAGGCCTGCTGGCAGGTGCCCCTGACTGCTGGGGAGTGGGGGTGCAGGGGGACATGTGTGGGACATGAGTGGGGGCCTGCTGGCAGGTGCCCCTGGCTGCTGGAGAGTGAGGGTGCAGGGAGACATGTGTGGGACATGAGTGGGGGCCTGCTGGCAGGTGCCCCTGACTGCTGGGGGGGTGGGGGTGCAGGGGGACATGTGTGGGACATGAGTGGGGGCCTGCTGGCAGGTGCCCCTGACTGCTGGGGGGTGGGGGTGCAGGGGGAATTGTGTGGGACATGAGTGGAGGCCTGCTGGCAGGTGCCCTGCCCTGCTGGGGGGTGGGGGTGCTGGGGGACGTGTGTGAGGGCCTGCTGGCAGGTGCCCCTGACTGCGGGGGGTGGGGGTGCAGGGGGACATGTGTGGGGGCCTGCTGGCAGGTGCCCCTGACTGCTGGGGGGTGGGGGTACAGGGGGACATGTGTGGGACATGAGTGGGGGCCTGCTGGCAGGTGTCCCTGACTGCTGGGGGTGGGGGTGCAGGGGGACATGTGTGGGACATGAATGGGGGCCTGCTGGCAGGTGCCCTGCGCTGCTGGGGGGTGGGGGTGCTGGGGGACATGTGTGGGACATGAGTGGGGCCTGCTGGCAGGTGCCCCTGACTGCTGGGGGGTGGGGCTGCTGGGGGACATGAGTGGGACATGAGTGGGGGCCTGCTGGCAGGTGCCCCTGACTGTTAGGGGGTGGAGGTGCAGGGGGACATGTGTGGGGGCCTGCTGGCATGTGCCCCTGACTGCTGGGGGGTGGGGGTGCAGGGGGGCATGTGTGGGACATGAATGGGGGCCTGCTGGCAGGTGCCCCTGACTGCTGGGGGTGGGGATGCAGGGGGACATGTGTGGGACATGAGTGGGGCCTGCTGGCAGGTGCCCCTGACTGCTGGGGGGTGGGGCTGCTGGGGGACATGAGTGGGACATGAGTGGGGGCCTGCTGGCAGGTGCCCTGCACTGCTGGGGGTTCCAGGGGACATGTGTGGGGGCCTGCTGGCAGGTGCCCCTGACTGCTGGGGGGTGGGGGTGCAGGGGGACATGTGTGGGACATGAGTGGGGGCCTGCTGGAAGGTGCCCCTGACTGCTGGGGGGTCGGGGTGCAGGGGGACATGAGTAGGACATGAGTTGGGGTGTGCTGGCAGGTGCCCTGCACTGCTGGGGGTTCTGGGGGACATGTGTGGGGGCCTGCTGGCAGGTGCCCCTGACTGCTGGGGGGTGGGGGTGCAGGGGGACATGTGTGGGACATGAGTGGGGGCCTGCTGGCAGGTGCCCCTGACTGCTGGGGGTGGGGGTGCAGGGGGACATGTGTGGGACATGAGTGGGGGCCTGCTGGCAGGTGCCCTGCACTGCTGGGGGTGTGGGGGTGCTGGGGGACATGTGTGGGGGCCTGCTGGTATTTGCTCCTGACTGCTAGGGGGTGGGGGTGCAGCGGGACATGTGTGGGGGCCTGCTGGCAGGTGCCCCTGACTGCTGGGGGGTGGGGGTGCAGGCGTACAGGTGTGGGACATGAGTGGGGGACTGCTGGCAGGTGCCCCTGACTGCTGGGAAGTGGGGGTGCAGGGGGACATGTGTGGGACATGAGTGGGGGCCTGCTGGCAGGAGCCTCTGGCTGCTGGGGAGTGAGGGTGCAGGGGGACATGTGTGGGAAATGGGTGGGGGCCTGCTGGCAGGTGCCCCTGACTGCTGGGGGTGGGGGTGCTGGGGGACATGATTGGGACATGAGTGGGGGCCTGCTGGCAGCTGCCCTGCACTGCTGGGGGGTGGGGGTGCTGGGGGACATGTGTGGGGGCCTGCTGGCTGGTGCCCCTGACTGCTGGGGGGTGGGGGTGCAGGGGGACATGTGTGGGACATGAGTGGGGGCCTGCTGGCAGGTGCCCTGAACTGCTGGGGGGTGGGGGTGCTGGGGGAAATGTGTGGGGGCCTGCTGGCAGGTGCCCCTGACTGCTGGGGGCTGGGGGTGCAGGGGGACATGTGTGGGGGCCTGCTGGCAGGTGCCCCTGACTGCTGGGGGGAGGGGTGCAGGGGGACATGTGTGGGACATGAGTGGGGGCCTGCTGGCAGGTGCCCTGCACTGGTGGGGGGTGGGGGTGCAGGGGGACATGTGTGGGGGCCTGCTGGCATGTGCCCCTGACTGTTGGGGGGTGGGGGTGCAGGGGGACATGTGTGGGGGCCTGCTGGCAGGAGCCCCTGACTGCTGGGGGGTGGGGATGCAGGGGGACATGTGTGGGACATGAATGGGGGCCTGCTGGCAGGTGCCCCTGACTGCTGGGGGGTGGGGTTGCAGGGGGACATGTGTGGGACATGAGTGGGGCCTGCTGGCAGGTGCCCCTGACTGCTGGGGGTGGGGCTGCTGGGGGACATGAGTGGGACATGAGTGGGGGCCTGCTGGCAGGTGCCCTGCACTGCTGGGGATTCTGGGGGACATGTGTGGGGGCCTGCTGACAGGTGCCCCTGACTGCTGGGGAGTGGGGGTGCAGGGGGACATGTGTGGGACATGAGTGGGGGCCTGCTGGCAGGTGCCCCTGACTGCTGGGGGTGGGGGTGCAGGGGGACATGTGTGGGTCATGAATGGGGGCCTGGTGGCAGGTGCCCCTGACTGCTGGGGAGTGGGGGTGCAGGGGGACATGTGTGGGTCATGAATGGGGGCCTGGTGGCAGGTGCCCCTGACTGCTGGGGGGTGGGGGTGCTGGGGGACATGAGTGGGGGCCTGCTGGCAGGTGCCCCTGACTGCTGGGGGGTGGGGGTGCTGGGGGACATGAGCGGGGGCCTGCTGGCAGGTGCCCCTGACTGCTCGGGGGTGGGGGTGCTGGGGGACATGAGTGGGGGCCTGCTGGCAGGTGCCCCTGACTGCTGGGCGTTGGGGGTGCTGGGGGACATGGGTGGGGGCCTGCTGGCAGGTGCCCCTGACTGCTGGGGGTGGGGGTGCAGGGGGACATGTGTGGGACATGAGTGGGGGCCTGCTGGCAGGTGCCCTGCACTGCTGGGGGGTGGGGGTGCAGGGGGACATGTGTGGGGGCCTGCTGGCAGGTGCCCTGCACTGCAGGAGGGTGGGGGTGCTGGGGGACTTGTGTGGGGGCCTGCTGGCAGGTGCCCCTGACTGCGGGGGGTGGGGGTGCAGGGGGACATGTGTGGGGGCCTTTTGGCAGTCACCCCTGACTGCTGGGGGGTCGGGGTGCAGGGGGACTTGTGTGGGGGCCTGCTGGCAGGTGCCCCTGACTGCAGGGGGGTGGGGTGCAGGGGGACATGTGTGGGGCCCTTTTGGCAGTCACCCCTGACTGCTGGGGGGTGGGGCTGCAGGGGGACATGAGTGGGACATGAGTGGGGGCCTGCTGGCAGGAGCCCCTGACTGCTGGGGGTTGGGGATGCAGGGGGACATGTGTGGGACATGAATGGGGGCCTGCTGGCAGGTGCCCCTGACTGCTGGGGGGTGGGGTTGCAGGGGGACATGTGTGGGACATGAGTGGGGCCTGCTGGCAGGTGCCCCTGACTGCTGGGGGTGGGGCTGCTGGGGGACATGAGTGGGACATGAGTGGGGGCCTGCTGGCAGGTGCCCTGCACTGCTGGGGGTTCTGGGGGACATGTGTGGGGGCCTGCTGACAGGTGCCCCTGACTGCTGGGGGGTGGGGGTGCAGGGGGACATGTGTGGGACATGAGTGGGGTCCTGCTGGCAGGTGCCCCTGACTGCTGGGGGTGGGGGTGCAGGGGGACATGTGTGGGTCATGAATGGGGGCCTGGTGGCAGGTGCCCCTGACTGCTGGGGAGTGGGGGTGCAGGGGGACATGTGTGGGTCATGAATGGGGGCCTGGTGGCAGGTGCCCCTGACTGCTGGGGGGTGGGGGTGCTGGGGGACATGAGTGGGGGCCTGCTGGCAGGTGCCCCTGACTGCTGGGGGGTGGGGGTGCTGGGGGACATGAGCGGGGGCCTGCTGGCAGGTGCCCCTGACTGCTCGGGGGTGGGGGTGCTGGGGGACATGAGTGGGGGCCTGCTGGCAGGTGCCCCTGACTGCTGGGCGTTGGGGGTGCTGGGGCACATGGGTGGGGGCCTGCTGGCAGGTGCCCCTGACTGCTGGGGGGTGGGGGTGCAGGGGGACATGTGTGGGACATGAGTGGGGGCCTGCTGGCAGGTGCCCTGCACTGCTGGGGGGTGGGGGTGCAGGGGGACATGTGTGGGACATGTGTGGGGGCCTGCTTTCAGGTGCCCTGCACTGCTGGAGGGTGGGGGTGCTGGGGGACTTGTGTGGGGGCCTGCTGGCAGGTGCCCCTGACTGCGGGGGGTGGGGGTGCAGGGGGACATGTGTGGGGGCCTTTTGGCAGTCACCCCTGACAGCTGGGGGGTCGTGGTGCAGGGGGACTTGTGTGGGGGCCTGCTGGCAGGTGCCCCTGACTGCAGGGGGGTGGGGTGCAGGGGGACATGTGTGGGGGCCTTTTGGCAGTCACCCCTGACTGCTGGGGGGTGGGGCTGCTGGTGGACATGAGTGGGACATGAGTGGGGGCCTGCTGGCAGGTGCCCTGCACTGCTGGGGGTTCTGGGGGACATGTGTGGGGGCCTGCTGGCAGGTGCCCCTGAATGCTGGGGGGTGGGGGTGCAGGGGGACATGTGTGGGACATGAGTGGGGGCCTGCTGGCAGGTGCCCCTGACTGGTGGGGGTGGGGGTGCAGTGGGACATGAGTGGGGGCCTGCTGGCAGGTGCCCTGCACTGCTGGGGGTGGGGGTGCAGGGGGACATGTATGGGACATGTGTGGGGGCCTGCTGGCAGGTGCCCTGCACTGCTGGGGGGTGGGGGTGCTGGGGGACTTGTGTGGGGGCCTGCTGGCAGGTGCCCCTGACTGCGGGGGGGGGTGGGGGTGCAGGGGGACATGTGTGGGGGCCTTTTGGCAGTCACCCCTGACTGCTAGGGGGTGGGGGTGCAGGGGGACTTGTGTGGGGGCCTGCTGGCAGGTGCCCCTGACTGCGGGGGGTGGGGGTGCAGGGGGACATGTGTGGGGGCCTTTTGGCAGTCACCCCTGACTGCTGGGGGGTCGGGGTGCAGGGGGACTTGTGTGGGGGCCTGCTGGCAGGTGCCCCTGACTGCAGGGGGGTGGGGTGCAGGGGGACATGTGTGGGGCCCTTTTGGCAGTCACCCCTGACTGCTGGGGGGTGGGGCTGCAGGGGGACATGAGTGGGACATGAGTGGGGGCCTGCTGGCAGGAGCCCCTGACTGCTGGGGGTTGGGGATGCAGGGGGACATGTGTGGGACATGAATGGGGGCCTGCTGGCAGGTGCCCCTGACTGCTGGGGGGTGGGGTTGCAGGGGGACATGTGTGGGACATGAGTGGGGCCTGCTGGCAGGTGCCCCTGACTGCTGGGGGTGGGGCTGCTGGGGGACATGAGTGGGACATGAGTGGGGGCCTGCTGGCAGGTGCCCTGCACTGCTGGGGGTTCTGGGGGACATGTGTGGGGGCCTGCTGACAGGTGCCCCTGACTGCTGGGGGGTGGGGGTGCAGGGGGACATGTGTGGGACATGAGTGGGGTCCTGCTGGCAGGTGCCCCTGACTGCTGGGGGTGGGGGTGCAGGGGGACATGTGTGGGTCATGAATGGGGGCCTGGTGGCAGGTGCCACTGACTGCTGGGGAGTGGGGGTGCAGGGGGACATGTGTGGGTCATGAATGTGGGCCTGGTGGCAGGTGCCCCTGACTGCTGGGGGGTGGGGGTGCTGGGGGACATGAGTGGGGGCCTGCTGGCAGGTGCCCCTGACTGCTGGGGGGTGGGGGTGCTGGGGGACATGAGCGGGGGCCTGCTGGCAGGTGCCCCTGACTGCTCAGGGGTGGGGGTGCTGGGGGACATGAGTGGGGGCCTGCTGGCAGGTGCCCCTGACTGCTGGGCGTTGGGGGTGCTGGGGCACATGGGTGGGGGCCTGCTGGCAGGTGCCCCTGACTGCTGGGGGGTGGGGGGTGCAGGGGGACATGTGTGGGACATGAGTGGGGGCCTGCTGGCAGGTGCCCTGCACTGCTGGGGGGTGGGGGTGCAGGGGGACATGTGTGGGACATGTGTGGGGGCCTGCTTTCAGGTGCCCTGCACTGCTGGAGGGTGGGGGTGCTGGGGGACTTGTGTGGGGGGCTGCTGGCAGGTGCCCCTGACTGCGGGGGGTGGGGGTGCAGGGGGACATGTGTGGGGGCCTTTTGGCAGTCACCCCTGACAGCTGGGGGGTCGTGGTGCAGGGGGACTTGTGTGGGGGCCTGCTGGCAGGTGCCCCTGACTGCAGGGGGGTGGGGTGCAGGGGGACATGTGTGGGGGCCTTTTGGCAGTCACCCCTGACTGCTGGGGGGTGGGGCTGCTGGTGGACATGAGTGGGACATGAGTGGGGGCCTGCTGGCAGGTGCCCTGCACTGCTGGGGGTTCTGGAGGACATGTGTGGGGGCCTGCTGGCAGGTGCCCCTGAATGCTGGGGGGTGGGGGTGCAGGGGGACATGTGTGGGACATGAGTGGGGGCCTGCTGGCAGGTGCCCCTGACTGCTGGGGGTGGGGGTGCAGTGGGACATGAGTGGGGGCCTGCTGGCAGGTGCCCTGCACTGCTGGGGGTGGGGGTGCAGGGGGACATGTGTGGGACATGTGTGGGGGCCTGCTGGCAGGTGCCCTGCACTGCTGGGGGGTGGGGGTGCTGGGGGACTTGTGTGGGGGCCTGCTGGCAGGTGCCCCTGACTGCGGGGGGGGGGGTGGGGGTGCAGGGGGACATGTGTGGGGGCCTTTTGGCAGTCACCCCTGACTGCTAGGGGGTGGGGGTGCAGGGGGACTTGTGTGGGGGCCTGCTGGCAGGTGCCCCTGACTGCGGGGGGTGGGGGTGCAGGGGGACATGTGTGGGGGCCTTTTGGCAGTCACCCCTGACTGCTGGGGGGTGGGGCTGCTGGGGTCATGAGTGGGACATGAGTGGGGGCCTGCTGGCAGGTGCCCTGCGCTGCTGGGGGTTCTGTGGGACATGTGTGGGGGCCTGCTGGCAGGTGCCCCTGAATGCTGGGGGGTGGGCGTGCAGGGGGACATGTGTGGGACATGAGTGGGGCCCTGCTGGCAGGTGCCTCTGACTGCTGGGGGTGCAGTGGGACATGTGTGGGACATGAGTGGGGGCCTGCTGGCAGGTGCCCCTGACTGCTGGGGGGTGGGGGTGCTGGGGGACATGTGTGGGGGCCTGCTGGCAGGTGCCCCTGACTGCTGGGGGGTGGGGGTGCAGGCGTACATGTGTGGGACATGAGTGGGGCCCTGCTGGCAGGTGCCCCTGGATGCTGGGGAGTGAAGGTGCAGGGGGACATGTGTGGGACATGAGTGGGGGCCTGCTGGCAGGTGCCCCTGACTGCTGGGGGGTGGGGTGCAGGGGGACATGTGTGGGACATGAGTGGGGGCCTGCTGGCAGGTGCCCCTGACTGCTGGGGAGTGGGGGTGCAGGGGGACATGTGTGGGACATGAGTGGGGGCCTGCTGGCAGGTGCCCCTGGCTGCTGGGGAGTGATGGTGCAGGGGGACATGTGTGGGACGTGGGTGGGGGCCTGCTGGCAGGTGCCCCTGACTGCTGGGGGGTGGGGGTGCTGGGGGACATGTATGGGGGCCTGCTGGCAGGTGCCCCTGACTGCTGCAGGGTGGGATTGCAGGGGGACATGTGTGGGACATGAGTGGGGGCTTGCTGGGAGGTGCCCCTGACTGCTGGGGAGTGGGGGTGCAGGGGGACATGTGTGGGACATGAGTGGGGGCCTGCTGGCAGGTGCCCCTGGCTGCTGGGGAGTGAGGGTGCAGGGGGACATGTGTGGGACATGGGTGGGGCCTGCTGGCAGGTGTCCTGACCGCTGGGGGGTGGGGGTGCAGGTGGACATGTGTGGAGGTCTGCTGGCAGGTGCCCCTGACTGCTGGGGGGTGGGGGTGCTTGGGGACATGAGTTGGGGCCTGCTGGCAGGTGCCCCTGACTGCTGGGGGGTGGGGGTGCAGGGGGACATGTGTGGGACATGAGTGGGGGCCAGCTGGCAGGTGCCCCTGACTGCTGGGGGGTGGGGGTGCAAAGGGACATGTGTGGGACATGAGTGGGGGCCTGCTGGCAGGTGCCCCTGACTGCTGGCGGTGGGGGTGCAGGGGGACATGTGTGGGACATGAGTGGAGGCCTGCTGGCAGGTGCCCTGCATTGCTGGTGGGTGGGGGTGCTGGCGGACATGTGCCCCTGACTGCTGGGGGGTGGGGGTGCAGGGGGACATGTGTGGGACATGAGTGGGGGCCTGCTGGCAGGTGCTCCTGACTGCTGGGGGTGGGGGTGCAGAGGGACATGTGTAGGACAAGAGTTGGGGGCTGCTGGCAGGTGCCCTGCACTGCTGGGGGGTGGGGGTGCTCGGGGACATGTGTGGGGGCCTGCTGGCAGGTGCCCCTGACTGCTGGGGGGTGGGGGTGCAGGGGGACATGTGTGGAGGCCTGCTGGCAGGTGCCCCTGACTGCTGGGGGTGGGGGTGCTGGGGGACATGAGTGGGGGCCTGTTGGCAGGTGCCCCTGACTGCTGGGGGGTGGGGGTGCTGGGGGACATGAGTGGGGGCCTGCTGGCAGGTGCCCCTGACTGCTGGGGGGTGGGTGTGCTGGGGGACATGAGCGGGGGCCTGCTGGCAGGTGCCCCTGACTGCTGGGGGTGGGTGTGCTGGGGGATATGAGTGGGGGCCTGCTGGCAGGTACCCCTGACTGCTGGGGGGTGGGGGTGCAGGGGGACATGTGTGGGACATGAGTGGGGGCCTGCTGGCAGGTGCCCTGCACTGCTGGGGGGTGGGGGTGCAGGGGGATATGAGTGGGACATGTGTTGGGGCCTGCTGGCAGGTGCCCTGCACTGCTGGGGGGTGGGGGTGCTGGGGGACTTATGTGGGGGCCTGCTGGCAGGTGCCCCTGACTGTGGGGGGGTGGGGGTGCAGGGGGACATGTGTGGGGGCCTTTTGGCAGTCAGCCCTGACTGCTGGGGGGTGGGGGTGCAGGGGGACATGTGTGGGACATGAGTGGGGGCCTGCTGGCAGGTGCCCCTGACTGCTGGGGGTGTGGGTGCAGAGGGACATGTGTGGGACATGAATGGGGGCCTGCTGGCAGGTGCCCTGCGCTGCTGGGGGGTGGGGGTGCAGGGGGACATGTGTGGGTCATGAATGGGGGCCTGGTGGCAGGTGCCCCTGACTGCTGGGGAGTGGGGGTGCAGGGGGACATGTGTGGGTCATGAATGGGGGCCTGGTGGCAGGTGCCCCTGACTGATGGGGGGTGGGGGTGCTGGGGGACATGAGTGGGGGCCTGCTGGCAGGTGCCCCTGACTGCTGGGGGGTGGGGGTGCTGGGGGACATGAGTGGGGGCCTGCTGGCAGGTGCCCCTGACTGCTGGGGGGTGGGGGAGCTGGGGGACATGTGTGGGGGCCTTTTGGCAGTCACCCCTGACTGCTGGGGGGTGGGGGTGCAGGGGGACATGTGTGGGGGCCTTTTGGCAGTCACCCCTGACTGCTGGGGGTGGGGCTGCTGGGGGACATGAGTGGGACATGAGTGGGGTCCTGCTGGCAGGTGCCCTGACTGCTGGGGGTTCTGGGGGGACATGTGTGGGGGCCTGCTGGCAGGTGCCCCTGAATGCTGGGGGTGGGGGTGCAGGGGGATATGTGTGGGACATGAGTGGGGGCCTGCTGGCAGGTGCCCCTGACTGCTGGGGGTGGGGGTGCAGTGGGACATGTGTGGGACATGAGTGGGGCCCTGCTGGCAGGTGCCCTGCACTACTGGGGGGTGGGGGTGCAGGGGGACATGTGTGGGGGCCTGCTGGCAGGTGCCCCTGACTGCTGGGGGGTGGGGGTGCTGGGGGACATGAGTGGGGGCCTGCTGGCAGGTGCCCCTGACTGCTGGGGGGTGGGGGTGCTGGGGGACATGAGTGGGGGCCTGCTGGCAGGTGCCCCTGACTGCTGGGGGGTGGGGGAGCTGGGGGACATGTGTGGGGGCCTTTTGGCAGTCACCCCTGACTGCTGGGGGGTGGGGGTGCTGGGGGACTTGTGTGGGGGCCTGCTGGCAGGTGCTCCTGACTGCGGGGGGTGGGGGTGCAGGGGGACATGTGTGGGGGCCTTTTGGCAGTCACCCCTGACTGCTGGGGGTGGGGCTGCTGGGGGACATGAGTGGGACATGAGTGGGGTCCTGCTGGCAGGTGCCCTGCACTGCTGGGGGTTCTGGGGGACTTGTGCGGGGGCCTGCTGGCAGGTGCCCCTGACTGCGGGGGGTGGGGGTGCAGGGGGACATGTGTGGGGGCCTTTTGGCAGTCACCCCTGACTGCTGGGGGTGGGGCTGCTGGGGGACATGAGTGGGACATGAGTGGGGGCCTGCTGGCAGGTGCCCTGCACTGCTGGGGGTTCTGGGGGACATGTGTGGGGGCCTGCTGGCAGGTGCCCCTGAATGCTGGGGGGTGGGGGTGCAGGGGGACATGTGTGGGACATGAGTGGGGGCCTGCTGGCAGGTGCCCCTGACTGCTGGGGGTGGGGGTGCAGTGGGACATGTGTGGGACATGAGTGGGGGCCTGCTGGCAGGTGCCCTGCACTACTGGGGGGTGGGGGTGCAGGGGTACATGTGTGGGACATGTGTGGGGGCCTGCTGGCAGGTGCCCTGCACTGCTGGGGGGTGGGGGTGCTGGGGGACTTGTGTGGGGGCCTGCTGGCAGGTGCCCCTGACTGCGGGGGGGTGGGGGTGCAGGGGGACATGTGTGGGACATGAGTGGGGGCCTGCTGGCAGGTGCCCTGCACTGCTGGGGGTGGGGGTGCTGGGGGACATGTGTGGGGGCCTGCTGGCATTTGCCCCTGACTGCTGGGGGGTAGGGGTGCAGCGGGACATGTGTGGGGGCCTGCTGGCAGGTGCCCCTGACTGCTGGGGTGTGGGGGTGCAGGCGTACATGTGTGGGACATGAGTGGGGCCCTGCTGGCAGGTGCCCCTGGATGCTGGGGAGTGAAGGTGCAGGGGGACATGTGTGGGACATGAGTGGGGGCCTGCTGGCAGGTGCCCCTGACTGCTGGGGGGTGGGGGTGCAGGTTGACATGTGTGGGACATGAGTGGGGGCCTGCTGGCAGGTGCCCCTGACTGCTGGGGAGTGGGAGTGCAGGGGGACATGTGTGGGACATGAGTGGGGGCCTGCTGGCAGGTGCCCCTGGCTGCTGGGGAGTGAGGGTGCAGGGGGACATGTGTGGGACGTGGGTGGGGGCCTGCTGGCAGGTGCCCTGCACTACTGGGGGGTGGGGGTGCAGGGGGACATGTGTGGGGGCCTGCTGGCAGGTGCCCCTGACTGCTGGGGGGTGGGGGTGCTGGGGGACATGAGTGGGGGCCTGCTGGCAGGTGCCCCTGACTGCTGGGGGGTGGGGGTGCTGGGGGACATGAGTGGGGGCCTGCTGGCAGGTGCCCCTGACTGCTGGGGGGTGGGGGAGCTGGGGGACATGTGTGGGGGCCTTTTGGCAGTCACCCCTGACTGCTGGGGGGTGGGGGTGCTGGGGGACTTGTGTGGGGGCCTGCTGGCAGGTGCTCCTGACTGCGGGGGGTGGGGGTGCAGGGGGACATGTGTGGGGGCCTTTTGGCAGTCACCCCTGACTGCTGGGGGTGGGGCTGCTGGGGGACATGAGTGGGACATGAGTGGGGTCCTGCTGGCAGGTGCCCTGCACTGCTGGGGGTTCTGGGGGACTTGTGCGGGGGCCTGCTGGCAGGTGCCCCTGACTGCGGGGGGTGGGGGTGCAGGGGGACATGTGTGGGGGCCTTTTGGCAGTCACCCCTGACTGCTGGGGGTGGGGCTGCTGGGGGACATGAGTGGGACATGAGTGGGGGCCTGCTGGCAGGTGCCCTGCACTGCTGGGGGTTCTGGGGGACATGTGTGGGGGCCTGCTGGCAGGTGCCCCTGAATGCTGGGGGGTGGGGGTGCAGGGGGACATGTGTGGGACATGAGTGGGGGCCTGCTGGCAGGTGCCCTGACTGCTGGGGGTGGGGGTGCAGTGGGACATGTGTGGGACATGAGTGGGGGCCTGCTGGCAGGTGCCCTGCACTACTGGGGGGTGGGGGTGCAGGGGTACATGTGTGGGACATGTGTGGGGGCCTGCTGGCAGGTGCCCTGCACTGCTGGGGGGTGGGGGTGCTGGGGGACTTGTGTGGGGGCCTGCTGGCAGGTGCCCCTGACTGCGGGGGGGTGGGGGTGCAGGGGGACATGTGTGGGACATGAGTGGGGGCCTGCTGGCAGGTGCCCTGCACTGCTGGGGGTGGGGGTGCTGGGGGACATGTGTGGGGGCCTGCTGGCATTTGCCCCTGACTGCTGGGGGGTAGGGGTGCAGCGGGACATGTGTGGGGGCCTGCTGGCAGGTGCCCCTGACTGCTGGGGTGTGGGGGTGCAGGCGTGCATGTGTGGGACATGAGTGGGGCCCTGCTGGCAGGTGCCCCTGGATGCTGGGGAGTGAAGGTGCAGGGGGACATGTGTGGGACATGAGTGGGGGCCTGCTGGCAGGTGCCCCTGACTGCTGGGGGGTGGGGGTGCAGGTTGACATGTGTGGGACATGAGTGGGGGCCTGCTGGCAGGTGCCCCTGACTGCTGGGGAGTGGGAGTGCAGGGGGACATGTGTGGGACATGAGTGGGGGCCTGCTGGCAGGTGCCCCTGGCTGCTGGGGAGTGAGGGTGCAGGGGGACATGTGTGGGACGTGGGTGGGGGCCTGCTGGCAGGTGCCCCTGACTGCTGGGGGGTGGGGGTGCTGGGGGACATGTATGGGGGCCTGCTGGCAGGTGCCCCTGACTGCTGGGGGGTGGGGTTGCAGGGGGACATGTGTGGGACATGAGTGGGGGCCTGCTGGGAGGTGCCCCTGACTGCTGGGGAGTGGGGGTGCAGGGGGACATGTGTGGGACATGAGTGGGGGCCTGCTGGCAGGTGCCCCTGGCTGCTGGGGAGTGAGGGTGCAGGGGGACATGTGTGGGACATGGGTGGGGCCTGCTGGCAGGTGTCCTGACTGCTGGGGGGTGGGGGTGCAGGGGGACATGTGTGGAGGTCTGCTGGTGGGTGCCCCTGACTGCTGGGGGGTGGGGGTGCTTGGGGACATGAGTTGAGGCCTGCTGGCAGGTGCCCCTGACTGCTGGGGGGTGGGGGTGCAGGGGGACATGTGTGGGACATGAGTGAGGGCCAGCTGGCAGGTGCCCCTGACTGCTGGGGGGTGGGGGCGCAGGGGGACATGTGTGGGACATGAGTGGGGGCCTGCTAGCAGGTGCCCCTTACTGCTGGGGGTGGGGCTGTTGGGGGACGTGAGTAGGACATGAGTGGGGGCCTGCTGGCAGGTGCCCTGCACTGCTGGGGGTTCTGGGGGACATGTGTGGGGGCCTGCTGGCAGGTGCCCCTGACTGCTGGGGGGTGGGGGTGCAAAGGGACATGTGTGGGACATGAGTGGGGGCCTGCTGGCAGGTGCCCCTGACTGCTGGCGGTGGGGGTGCAGGGGGACATGTGTGGGACATGAGTGGAGGCCTGCTGGCAGGTGCCCTGCACTGCTGGGGGGTGGGGGTGCTGTGGGACATGTGTGGGGGCCTGCTGGCATTTGCCCTTGACTGCTGGGGGGTGGGGGTGCAGCAGGACATGTGTGGGGGCCTGCTGGCAGGTGCCCCTGACTGCTGGGGGGTGGGGGTGCTGGGGGACATGAGTGGGACATGAGTGGGGGCCTTCTGGCAGGTGCCCTGCATTGCTGGTGGGTGGGGGTGCTGGGGGACATGTGCCCCTGACTGCTGGGGGGTGGGGGTGCAGGGGGACATGTGTGGGACATGAGTGGGGGCCTGCTGGCAGGTGCTCCTGACTGCTGGGGGGTGGGGGTGCAGGGGGACATGTGTAGGACATGAGTTGGGGCCTGCTGGCAGGTGCCCTGCACTGCTGGGGGGTGGGGGTGCTCGGGGACATGTGTGGGGGCCTGCTGGCAGGTGCCCCTGACTGCTGGGGGATGGGGGTGCAGGGGGACATGTGTGGAGGCCTGCTGGCAGGTGCCCCTGACTGCTGGGGAGTGGGGGTGCAGGGGGACATGTGTGGGACATGAGTGGGGGCCTGCTGGCAGGTGCCCCTGGCTGCTGGGGAGTGAGGGTGCAGGGGGACATGTGTGGGACATGGGTGGGGGCCTGCTGGCAGGTGCCCCTGACTGCTGGGGGGTGGGGGTGCTGGGGGACATGTATGGGGGCCTGCTGGCAGGTGCCCCTGACTGCTGGGGGGTGGGGTTGCAGGGGGACATGTGTGGGACATGAGTGGGGGCCTGCTGGGAGGTGCCCCTGACTGCTGGGGAGTGGGGGTGCAGGGGGACATGTGTGGGACATGAGTGGGGGCCTGCTGGCAGGTGCCCCTGACTGCTGGGGAGTGAAGGTGCAGGGGGACATGTGTGGGACATGAGTGGGGGCCTGCTGGCAGGTGCCCCTGACTGCTGGGGGGTGGGGGTGCAGGTTGACATGTGTGGGACATGAGTGGGGGCCTGCTGGCAGGTGCCCCTGACTGCTGGGGAGTGGGGGTGCAGGGGGACATGTGTGGGACATGAGTGGGGGCCTGCTGGCAGGTGCCCCTGGCTGCTGGGGAGTGAGGGTGCAGGGGGACATGTGTGGGACGTGGGTGGGGGCCTGCTGGCAGGTGCCCCTGACTGCTGGGGGGTGGGGGTGCTGGGGGACATGTATGGGGGCCTGCTGGCAGGTGCCCCTGACTGCTGGGGGGTGGGGTTGCAGGGGGACATGTGTGGGACATGAGTGGGGGCCTGCTGGGAGGTGCCCCTGACTGCTGGGGAGTGGGGGTGCAGGGGGACATGTGTGGGACATGAGTGGGGGCCTGCTGGCAGGTGCCCCTGGCTGCTGGGGAGTGAGGGTGCAGGGGGACATGTGTGGGACATGGGTGGGGCCTGCTGGCAGGTGTCCTGACTGCTGGGGGGTGGGGGTGCAGGGGGACATGTGTGGAGGTCTGCTGGCAGGTGCCCCTGACTGCTGGGGGGTGGGGGTGCTTGGGGACATGAGTTGGGGCCTGCTGGCAGGTGCCCCTGACTGCTGGGGGGTGGGGGTGCAGGGGGACATGTGTGGGACATGAGTGAGGGCCAGCTGGCAGGTGCCCCTGACTGCTGGGGGGTGGGGGTGCAGGGGGACATGTGTGGGACATGAGTGGGGGCCTGCTAGCAGGTGCCCCTTACTGCTGGGGGTGGGGCTGTTGGGGGACGTGAGTAGGACATGAGTGGGGGCCTGCTGGCAGGTGCCCTGCACTGCTGGGGGTTCTGGGGGACATGTGTGGGGGCCTGCTGGCAGGTGCCCCTGACTGCTGGGGGGTGGGGGTGCAAAGGGACATGTGTGGGACATGAGTGGGGGCCTGCTGGCAGGTGCCCCTGACTGCTGGCGGTGGGGGTGCAGGGGGACATGTGTGGGACATGAGTGGAGGCCTGCTGGCAGGTGCCCTGCACTGCTGGGGGGTGGGGGTGCTGGGGGACATGTGTGGGGGCATGCTGGCATTTGCCCTTGACTGCTGGGGGGTGGGGGTGCAGCGGGACATGTGTGGGGGCCTGCTGGCAGGTGCCCCTGACTGCTGGGGGGTGGGGGTGCTGGGGGACATGAGTGGGACATGAGTGGGGGCCTTCTGGCAGGTGCCCTGCATTGCTGGTGGGTGGGGGTGCTGGGGGACATGTGCCCCTGACTGCTGGGGGGTGGGGGTGCAGGGGGACATGTGTGGGACATGAGTGGGGGCCTGCTGGCAGGTGCTCCTGACTGCTGGGGGGTGGGGGTGCAGGGGGACATGTGTAGGACATGAGTTGGGGCCTGCTGGCAGGTGCCCTGCACTGCTGGGGGGTGGGGGTGCTCGGGGACATGTGTGGGGGCCTGCTGGCAGGTGCCCCTGACTGCTGGGGGATGGGGGTGCAGGGGGACATGTGTGGAGGCCTGCTGGCAGGTGCCCCTGACTGCTGGTGGTGGGGGTGCTGGGGGACATGAGTGGGGGCCTGCTGGCAGGTGCCCCTGACTGCTGGGGGGTGGGGGTGCTGGGGACATGAGTGGGGGCCTGCTGGCAGGTGCCCCTGACTGCTGGGGGGTGGGGGTGCTGGGGGACATGAGTGGGGGCCTGCTGGCAGGTGCCCCTGACTGCTGGGGGGTGGGGGTGCTGGGGGACATGAGTGGGTGCCTGCTGGCAGGTGCCCCTGACTGCTGGCGGGTGGGGGTGCAGGGGGGCATGTGTGGGACATGAGTGGGGGCCTGCTGGCAGGTGCCCTGCACTGCTGGGGGGTGGGGGTGCAGGGGGACATGTGTGGGACATGTGCGGGGGCCTGCTGGCAGGTGCCCTGCACTGCTGGGGGGTGGGGGTGCTGGGGGACTTGTGTGGGGGCCTGCTGGCAGGTGCCCCTGACTGCGGGGGGGGGTGTGGGGGTACGACGGGACATGTGTGGGGCCTTTTGGCAGTCCCCCCTGACTGCTGGGGGGTGGGGGTGCAGGGGGACATGTGTGGGACATGAGTGGGGGCCTGCTGGCAGGTGCCCTGCACTGCTGGGGGGTGGGGGTGCTGGGGGACATGTGTGGGGGCCTGCTGGCATTTGCCCCTGACTGCTGGGGGGTAGGGGTGCAGCGGGACATGTGTGGGGGCCTGCTGGCAGGTGCCCCTGACTGCTGGGGTGTGGGGGTGCAGGCGTACATGTGTGGGACATGAGTGGGGCCCTGCTGGCAGGTGCCCCTGGATGCTGGGGAGTGAAGGTGCAGGGGGACATGTGTGGGACATGAGTGGGGGCCTGCTGGCAGGTGCCCCTGACTGCTGGGGGGTGGGGGTGCAGGTTGACATGTGTGGGACATGAGTGGGGGCCTGCCGGCAGGTGCCCCTGACTGCTGGGGAGTGGGGGTGCAGGGGGACATGTGTGGGACATGAGTGGGGGCCTGCTGGCAGGTGCCCCTGGCTGCTGGGGAGTGAGGGTGCAGGGGGACATGTGTGGGACGTGGGTGGGGGCCTGCTGGCAGGTGCCCCTGACTGCTGGGGGGTGGGGGTACTGGGGGACATGTATGGGGGCCTGCTGGCAGGTGCCCCTGACTGCTGGGGGGTGGGGTTGCAGGGGGACATGTGTGGGACATGAGTGGGGGCCTGCTGGCAGGTGCCCCTGGCTGCTGGGGAGTGAGGGTGCAGGGGGACATGTGTGGGACATGGGTGGGGCCTGCTGGCAGGTGTCCTGACTGCTGGGGGGTGGGGGTGCAGGGGGACATGTGTGGAGGTCTGCTGGCAGGTGCCCCTGACTGCTGGGGGGTGGGGGTGCTTGGGGACATGAGTTGGGGCCTGCTGGCAGGTGCCCCTGACTGCTGGGGGGTGGGGGTGCAGGGGGACATGTGTGGGACATGAGTGAGGGCCAGCTGGCAGGTGCCCCTGACTGCTGGGGGGTGGGGGCGCAGGGGGACATGTGTGGGACATGAGTGGGGGCCTGCTAGCAGGTGCCCCTTACTGCTGGGGGTGGGCTGTTGGGGGACGTGAGTAGGACATGAGTGGGGGCCTGCTGGCAGGTGCCCTGCACTGCTGGGGGTTCTGGGGGACATGTGTGGGGGCCTGCTGGCAGGTGCCCCTGACTGCTGGGGGGTGGGGGTGCAAAGGGACATGTGTGGGACATGAGTGGGGGCCTGCTGGCAGGTGCCCCTGACTGCTGGCGGTGGGGGTGCAGGGGGACATGTGTGGGACATGAGTGGAGGCCTGCTGGCAGGTGCCCTGCACTGCTGGGGGGGTGGGGGTGCTGGGGGACATGTGTGGGGGCATGCTGGCATTTGCCCTTGACTGCTGGGGGGTGGGGGTGCAGCGGGACATGTGTGGGGGCCTGCTGGCAGGTGCCCCTGACTGCTGGGGGGTGGGGGTGCTGGGGGACATGAGTGGGACATGAGTGGGGGCCTTCTGGCAGGTGCCCTGCATTGCTGGTGGGTGGGGGTGCTGGGGGACATGTGCCCCTGACTGCTGGGGGGTGGGGGTGCAGGGGGACATGTGTGGGACATGAGTGGGGGCCTGCTGGCAGGTGCTCCTGACTGCTGGGGGGTGGGGGTGCAGGGGGACATGTGTAGGACATGAGTTGGGGCCTGCTGGCAGGTGCCCTGCACTGCTGGGGGGTGGGGGTGCTCGGGGACATGTGTGGGGGCCTGCTGGCAGGTGCCCCTGACTGCTGGGGGATGGGGGTGCAGGGGGACATGTGTGGAGGCCTGCTGGCAGGTGCCCCTGACTGCTGGGGAGTGGGGGTGCAGGGGGACATGTGTGGGACATGAGTGGGGGCCTGCTGGCAGGTGCCCCTGGCTGCTGGGGAGTGAGGGTGCAGGGGGACATGTGTGGGACATGGGTGGGGGCCTGCTGGCAGGTGCCCCTGACTGCTGGGGGGTGGGGGTGCTGGGGGACATGTATGGCGGCCTGCTGGCAGGTGCCCCTGACTGCTGGGGGTGGGGTTGCAGGGGGACATGTGTGGGACATGAGTGGGGGCCTGCTGGGAGGTGCCCCTGACTGCTGGGGAGTGGGGGTGCAGGGGGACATGTGTGGGACATGAGTGGGGGCCTGATGGCAGGTGCCCCTGGCTGCTGGGGAGTGAAGGTGCAGGGGGACATGTGTGGGACATGAGTGGGGGCCTGCTGGCAGGTGCCCCTGACTGCTGGGGGGTGGGGGTGCAGGTTGACATGTGTGGGACATGAGTGGGGGCCTGCTGGCAGGTGCCCCTGACTGCTGGGGAGTGGGGGTGCAGGGGGACATGTGTGGGACATGAGTGGGGGCCTGCTGGCAGGTGCCCCTGGCTGCTGGGGAGTGAGGGTGCAGGGGGACATGTGTGGGACGTGGGTGGGGGCCTGCTGGCAGGTGCCCCTGACTGCTGGGGGGTGGGGGTGCTGGGGGACATGTATGGGGGCCTGCTGGCAGGTGCCCCTGACTGCTGGGGGGTGGGGTTGCAGGGGGACATGTGTGGGACATGAGTGGGGGCCTGCTGGGAGGTGCCCCTGACTGCTGGGGAGTGGGGGTGCAGGGGGACATGTGTGGGACATGAGTGGGGGCCTGCTGGCAGGTGCCCCTGGCTGCTGGGGAGTGAGGGTGCAGGGGGACATTTGTGGGACATGGGTGGGGCCTGCTGGCAGGTGTCCTGACTGCTGGGGGGTGGGGGTGCAGGGGGACATGTGTGGAGGTCTGATGGCAGGTGCCCCTGACTGCTGGGGGGTGGGGGTGCTTGGGGACATGAGTTGGGGCCTGCTGGCAGGTGCCCCTGACTGCTGGGGGGTGGGGGTGCAGGGGGACATGTGTGGGACATGAGTGAGGGCCAGCTGGCAGGTGCCCCTGACTGCTGGGGGGTGGGGGTGCAGGGGGACATGTGTGGGACATGAGTGGGGGCCTGCTAGCAGGTGCCCCTTACTGCTGGGGGTGGGGCTGTTGGGGGACGTGAGTAGGACATGAGTGGGGGCCTGCTGGCAGGTGCCCTGCACTGCTGGGGGTTCTGGGGGACATGTGTGGGGGCCTGCTGGCAGGTGCCCCTGACTGCTGGGGGGTGGGGGTGCAAAGGGACATGTGTGGGACATGAGTGGGGGCCTGCTGGCAGGTGCCCCTGACTGCTGGCGGTGGGGGGTGCAGGGGGACATGTGTGGGACATGAGTGGAGGCCTGCTGGCAGGTGCCCTGCACTGCTGGGGGGTGGGGGTGCTGGGGGACATGTGTGGGGGCCTGCTGGCATTTGCCCTTGACTGCTGGGGGGTGGGGGTGCAGCGGGACATGTGTGGGGGCCTGCTGGCAGGTGCCCCTGACTGCTGGGGGGTGGGGGTGCTGGGGACATGAGTGGGACATGAGTGGGGGCCTTCTGGCAGGCGCCCTGCATTGCTGGTGGGTGGGGGTGCTGGGGGACATGTGCCCCTGACTGCTGGGGGGTGGGGGTGCAGGGGGACATGTGTGGGACATGAGTGGGGGCCTGCTGGCAGGTGCTCCTGACTGCTGGGGGGTCGGGGTGCAGGGGGACATGTGTAGGACATGAGTTGGGGCCTGCTGGCAGGTGCCCTGCACTGCTGGGGGGTGGGGGTGCTCGGGGACATGTGTGGGGGCCTGCTGGCAGGTGCCCCTGACTGCTGGGGGATGGGGGTGCAGGGGGACATGTGTGCAGGCCTGCTGGCAGGTGCCCTGACTGCTGGGGGTGGGGGTGCTGGGGGACATGAGTGGGGGCCTGCTGGCAGGTGCCCCTGACTGCTGGGGGGTGGGGGTGCTGGGGACATGAGTGGGGGCCTGCTGGCAGGTGCCCCTGACTGCTGGGGGGTGGGGGTGCTGGGGGACATGAGTGGGGGCCTGCTGGCAGGTGCCCCTGACTGCTGGGGGGTGGGGGTGCTGGGGGACATGAGTGGGTGCCTGCTGGCAGGTGCCCCTGACTGCTGGGGGTGGGGGTGCAGGGGGACATGTGTGGGACATGAGTGGGGGCCTGCTGGCAGGTGCCCTGCACTGCTGGGGGGTGGGGGTGCAGGGGGACATGTGTGGGACATGTGCGGGGGCCTGCTGGCAGGTGCCCTGCACTGCTGGGGGGTGGGGGTGCAGGGGGACTTGTGTGGGGGCCTGCTGGCAGGTGCCCCTGACTGCGGGGGGGTGGGGGTACGGGGGGACATGTGTGGGGCCTTTTGGCAGTCCCCCCTGACTGCTGGGGGGTGGGGGTGCAGGGGGACATGTGTGGGACATGAGTGGGGGCCTGCTGGCAGGTGCCCTGACTGCTGGGGGTGTGGGTGCAGAGGGACATGTGTGGGACATGAATGGGGGCCTGCTGGCAGGTGCCCTGCGCTGCTGGGGGTGGGGGTGCAGGGGGACATGTGTGGGTCATGAATGGGGGCCTGCTGGCAGGTTTCCCTGACAGCTGGGGGGTGGGGGTGCTGGGGGACATGAGTGGGGGCCTGCTGGCAGGTGCCCCTGACTGCTGGGGGGTGGGTGTGCTGGGGGACATGAGTGGGGCCTGCTGGCAGGCGCCCCTGACTGCTGGGGGGTGGGGGTGCTGGGGGACATGAGTGGGACATGAGTGGGGGCCTTCTGGCAGGTGCCCTGCATTGCTGGTGGGTGGGGGTGCTGGGGGACATGTGCCCCTGACTGCTGGGGGGTGGGGGTGCAGGGGGACATGTATGGGACATGAGTGGGGGCCTGCTGGCAGGTGCTCATGACTGCTGGGGGGTGGGGGTGCAGGGGGACATGTGTAGGACATGAGTTGGGGCCTGCTGGCAGGTGCCCTGCACTGCTGGGGGGTGGGGGTGCTCGGGGACATGTGTGGGGGCCTGCTGGCAGGTGCCCCTGACTGCTGGGGGATGGGGGTGCAGGGGGACATGTGTGGAGGCCTGCTGGCAGGTGCCCCTGACTGCTGGGGGTGGGGGTGCTGGGGGACATGAGTGGGGGCCTGCTGGCAGGTGCCCCTGACTGCTGGGGGGTGGGGGTGCTGGGGACATGAGTGGGGGCCTGCTGGTAGTTGCCCCTGACTGCTGGGGGGTGGGGGTGCTGGGGGACATGAGTGGGGGCCTGCTGGCAGGTGCCCCTGACTGCTGGGGGGTGGGGGTGCTGGGGGACATGAGTGGGTGCCTGCTGGCAGGTGCCCCTGACTGCTGGGGGGTGGGGGTGCAGGGGGACATGTGTGGGACATGAGTGGGGGCCTGCTGGGAGGTGCCCCTGACTGCTGGGGGGTGGGGGTGCTGGGGGACATGTATGGGGGCCTGCTGGCAGGTGCCCCTGACTGCTGGGGGGTGGGGTTGCAGGGGGACATGTGTGGGACATGAGTGGGGGCCTGCTGGGAGGTGCCCCTGACTGCTGGGGAGTGGGGGTGCAGGGGGACATGTGTGGGACATGAGTGGGGGCCTGCTGGCAGGTGCCCCTGGCTGCTGGGGAGTGAGGGTGCAGGGGGACATGTGTGGGACATGGGTGGGGCCTGCTGGCAGGTGTCCTGACTGCTGGGGGGTGGGGGTGCAGGGGGACATGTGTGGAGGTCTGCTGGCAGGTGCCCCTGACTGCTGGGGGGTGGGGGTGCTTGGGGACATGAGTTGGGGCCTGCTGGCAGGTGCCCCTGACTGCTGGGGGGTGGGGGTGCAGGGGGACATGTGTGGGACATGAGTGAGGGCCAGCTGGCAGGTGCCCCTGACTGCTGGGGGGTGGGGGTGCAGGGGGACATGTGTGGGACATGAGTGGGGGCCTGCTGGCAGGTGCCCCTTACTGCTGGGGGTGGGGCTGTTGGGGGACGTGAGTAGGACATGAGTGGGGGCCTGCTGGCAGGTGCCCTGCACTGCTGGGGGTTCTGGGGGACATGTGTGGGGGCCTGCTGGCAGGGGCCCCTGACTGCTGGGGGGTGGGGGTGCAAAGGGACATGTGTGGGACATGAGTGGGGGCCTGCTGGCAGGTGCCCCTGACTGCTGGCGGTGGGGGTGCAGGGGGACATGTGTGGGACATGAGTGGAGGCCTGCTGGCAGGTGCCCTGCACTGCTGGGGGGTGGGGGTGCTGGGGGACATGTGTGGGGGCCTGCTGGCATTTGCCCTTGACTGCTGGGGGGTGGGGGGTGCAGCGGGACATGCATGGGGGGCCTGCTGGCAGGTGCCCCTGACTGCTGGGGGGTGGGGGTGCTGGGGGACATGAGTGGGACATGAGTGGGGGCCTTCTGGCAGGTGCCCTGCATTGCTGGTGGGTGGGGGTGCTGGGGGACATGTGCCCCTGACTGCTGGGGGGTGGGGGTGCAGGGGGACATATGTGGGACATGAGTGGGGGCCTGCTGGCAGGTGCTCCTGACTGCTGGGGGGTGGGGGTGCAGGGGGACATGTGTAGGACATGAGTTGGGGCCTGCTGGCAGGTGCCCTGCACTGCTGGGGGGTGGGGGTGCTCGGGGACATATGTGGGGGCCTGCTGGCAGGTGCCCCTGACTGCTGGGGGATGGGGGTGCAGGGGGACATGTGTGGAGGCCTGCTGGCAGGTGCCCCTGACTGCTGGGGGTGGGGGTGCTGGGGGACATGAGTGGGGGCCTGCTGGCAGGTGCCCCTGACTGCTGGGGGGTGGGGGTGCTGGGGACATGAGTGGGGGCCTGCTGGCAGGTGCCCCTGACTGCAGGGGGGTGGGGGTGCTGGGGGACATGAGTGGGGGCCTGCTGGCAGGTGCCCCTGACTGCTGGGGGGTGGGGGTGCTGGGGGACATGAGTGGGTGCCTGCTGGCAGGTGCCCCTGACTGCTGGGGGGTGGGGGTGCAGGGGGACATGTGTGGGACATGAGTGGGGGCCTGCTGGCAGGTGTCCTGCACTGCTGGGGGGTGGGGGTGCAGGGGGACATGTGTGGGACATGTGCGGGGGCCTGCTGGCAGGTGCCCTGCACTGCTGGGGGGTGGGGGTGCTGGGGGACTTGTGTGGGGGCCTGCTGGCAGGTGCCCCTGACTGCGGGGGGGGGGGTGGGGGTACGGGGGGACATGTGTGGGGCCTTTTGGCAGTCCCCCCTGACTGCTGGGGGTGGGGGTGCAGGGGGACATGTGTGGGTCATGAATGGGGGCCTGGTGGGAGGTGCCCTGACTGCTGGGGGGAGGGGGGTGCAGGGGGACATGTGTGGGTCATGAATGGGGGCCTGGTGGCAGGTGCCCCTGACTGCTGAGGGGTGGGGGTGCTGGGGGACATGAATGGGGGCCTGCTGGCAGGTGCCCCTGACTGCTGGGGGTTGGGGGTGCAGGGGGACATGTGTGGGACATGAGTGGGGGCCTGCTGGCAGGTGCCCTGCACTGCTGGGGGGTGGGGGTGCACGGGAACATGTGTGGGACATGTGTGTGGGCCTGCTGGCAGGTGCCCTGCACTGCTGGGGGGTGGGGGTGCTGGGGGACTTGTGTGGGGGCCTGCTGGCAGGTGCCCCTGACTGTGGGGGGGTGGGGGTGCAGGGGGAGATGTGTGGGGGCCTTTTGGCAGTCACCCCTGACTGCTGGGGGGTGGGGTGCAGAGGGACATCTGTGGGACATGAGTGGGGGCCTGCTGGCAGGTGCCCCTGACTGCTGGGGGTGTGGGTGCAGAGGGACATGTGTGGGACATGAATGGGGGCCTGCTGGCAGGTGCCCTGCGCTGCTGGGGGGTGGGGGTGCAGGGGGACAAGTGTGGGTCATAAATGGGGGCCTGGTGGCAGGTGCCCCTGACTGCTGGGGGGTGGGGGTGCAGGGGGACATGTGTGGGACATGAGTGGGGCCTGCTGGCAGGTGCCCCTGACTGCTGGGGGGTTGGGCTGCTGGGGGCATGAGTGGGACATGAGTGGGGCCTGCTGGCAGGTGCCCTGCACTGCTGGGGGTTCTGGGGGACATGTGTGGGGGCCTGCTGGCAGGTCCCCCTGACTGCTGGGGGGTGGGGGTGCAGGGGGACATGTGTGGGACATGTGTGGGGGTCTGCTGGCAGGTGCCCCTGACTGCTGAGGGTGGGTGTGCAGGGGGACATGTGTGGAGGCCTGCTGGCAGGTGCCCCTGACTGCTGGGGGTGGGGGTGCTGGGGGCCATGAGTGGGGGCCTGCTGGCAGGTGCCCCTGACTGCTGGGGGGTGGGGGTGCTGGGGCACATGAGTGGGGGCCTGCTGTCAGTTGCCCCTGACTGCTGGGGGGTGGGGGTGCTGGGGGACATGAGTGGGGGCCTGCTGGCAGGTGCCCTGACTGCTGGGGGGTGGGGGTGCAGGGGGACATGTGTGGGACATGAGTGGGGGCCTGCTGGCAGGTGCCCTGCACTGCTGGGGGGTGGGGGTGCAGGGGGACATGTGTGGGACATGTGCGGGGGTCTGCTGGCAGGTGCCCTGCACTGCTGGGAGGTGGGGGTGCTGGGGGACTTGTGTGGGGGCCTGCTTGCAGGTGCCCCTGACTGCAGGGGCGTGGGGGTGCAGGGGGACATGTGTGGGAGCCTTTTGGCAGTCCCCCTGACTGCTGGGGGATGGGAGTGCAGGGGGACATGTGTGGGACATGAGTGGGGGCCTGCTGGCAGGTGCCCCTGACTGCTGGGGGTGTGGGTGCAGAGGGACATGTGCGGGACATGAATGGGGCCTGCTGGCAGGTGCCCTGCGCTGCTGGGGGGTGGGGGTGCAGGGGGACATGTGTGGGTCATGAATGGGGGCCTGCTGGCAGGTGCCCCTGACTGCTGGGGGTGTGGGTGCAGAGGGACATGTGCGGGACATGAATGGGGCCTGCTGGCAGGTGCCCTGCGCTGCTGGGGGGTGGGGGTGCAGGGGGACATGTGTGGGTCATGAATGGGGGCCTGCTGGCAGGTGCCCCTGACTGCTGGGGGGTGGGGGTGCTGGAGGACATGAGTGGGGGCCTGCTGGCAGGTGGGGCCTGCTGGCAGGTACCCCTGACTGCTGGGGGTGGGGGTGCAGGGGGACATGAGTGGGATATGTGTGGGGGCCTGCTGGCAGGTGCCCTGCACTGCTGGGGGGTGGGGGTGCTGGGGGACTTGTGTGGGGGCCTGCTGGCAGGTGCCCTGACTGCTGGGGGTGTGGGTGCAGAGGGACATGTGCGGGACATGAATGGGGCCTGCTGGCAGGTGCCCTGCGCTGCTGGGGGGTGGGGGTGCAGGGGGACATGTGTGGGTCATGAATGGGGGCCTGCTGGCAGGTGCCCCTGACTGCTGGGGGGTGGGGGTGCTGGGGGACATGAGTGGGGGCCTGCTGGCAGGTGGGGCCTGCTGGCAGGTACCCCTGACTGCTGGGGGTGGGGGTGCAGGGGGACATGAGTGGGATATGTGTGGGGGCCTGCTGGCAGGTGCCCTGCGCTGCTGGGGGGTGGGGGTGCAGGGGGACATGTGTGGGTCATGAATGGGGGCCTGCTGGCAGGTGCCCCTGACTGCTGGGGGTGTGGGTGCAGAGGGACATGAGTGGGGGCCTGCTGGCAGGTGGGGCCTGCTGGCAGGTACCCCTGACTGCTGGGGGTGGGGGTGCAGGGGGACATGAGTGGGATATGTGTGGGGGCCTGCTGGCAGGTGCCCTGCACTGCTGGGGGGTGGGGGTGCTGGGGGACTTGTGTGGGGGCCTGCTGGCAGGTGCCCCTGACTGCAGGGGGGTGGGGGTGCAGGGGGACATGTGTGGGGGCCTTTTGGCAGTCACCCCTGACTGCTGGGGGTGGGGGTGCAGGGGGACATGTGTGGGACATGAGTGGGGGCCTGCTGGCAGGTGCCCCTGACTGCTGGGGGTGTGGGTGCAGAGGGACATGTGTGGGACATGAATGGGGGCCTGCTGGCAGGTGCCCTGCGCTGCTGGGGGGTGGGGGTGCAGGGGGACATGTGTGGGACATGAGTGGGGGCCTGCTGGCAGGTGCTCCTGACTGCTGGGGGGTGGGGTGCAGGGGGACATGTGTGGGACATGAGTGGGGGCCTGCTGGCAGGTGCCCCTGACTGCTGGGGAGTGGGGGTGCAGGGGGACATGTGTGGGACATGAGTGGGGGCCTGCTGGCAGGTGCCCCTGGCTGCTGGGTAGTGAGGGTGCAGGGGGACATGTGTGGGACGTGGGTGGGGGCCTGCTGGCAGGTGCCCTGCACTACTGGGGGGTGGGGGTGCAGGGGTACATGTGTGGGACATGTGTGGGGGCCTGCTGGCAGGTGCCCTGCACTGCTGGGGGGTGGGGGTGCTGGGGGACTTGTGTGGGGGCCTGCTGGCAGGTGCCCCTGACTGCGGGGTGGTGGGGGTGCAGGGGGACATGTGTGGGACATGAGTGGGGGCCTGCTGGCAGGTGCCCTGCACTGCTGGGGGGTGGGGGTGCTGGGGGACATGTGTGGGGGCCTGCTGGCATTTGCCCCTGACTACTGGGGGGTAGGGGTGCAGCGGGACATGTGTGGGGGCCTGCTGGCAGGTGCCCCTGACTGCTGGGGTGTGGGGGTGCAGGCGTACATGTGTGGGACATGAGTGGGGCCCTGCTGGCAGGTGCCCCTGGATGCTGGGGAGTGAAGGTGCAGGGGGACATGTGTGGGACATGAGTGGGGGCCTGCTGGCAGGTGCCCCTGACTGCTGGGGGGTGGGGGTGCAGGTTGACATGTGTGGGACATGAGTGGGGGCCTGCTGGCAGGTGCCCCTGACTGCTGGGGAGTGGGGGTGCAGGGGGACATGTGTGGGACATGAGTGGGGGCCTGCTGGCAGGTGCCCCTGGCTGCTGGGGAGTGAGGGTGCAGGGGGACATGTGTGGGACGTGGGTGGGGGCCTGCTGGCAGGTGCCCCTGACTGCTGGGGGGTGGGGGTGCTGGGGGACATGTATGGGGGCCTGCTGGCAGGTGCCCCTGACTGCTGGGGGGTGGGGTTGCAGGGGGACATGTGTGGGACATGAGTGGGGGCCTGCTGGGAGGTGCCCCTGACTGCTGGGGAGTGGGGGTGCAGGGGGACATGTGTGGGACATGAGTGGGGGCCTGCTGGCAGGTGCCCCTGGCTGCTGGGGAGTGAGGGTGCAGGGGGACATGTGTGGGACATGGGTGGGGCCTGCTGGCAGGTGTCCTGACTGCTGGGGGGTGGGGGTGCAGGGGGACATGTGTGGAGGTCTGCTGGCAGGTGCCCCTGACTGCTGGGGGGTGGGGGTGCTTGGGGACATGAGTTGGGGCCTGCTGGCAGGTGCCCCTGACTGCTGGGGGGTGGGGGGTGCAGGGGGACATGTGTGGGACATGAGTGAGGGCCAGCTGGCAGGTGCCCCTGACTGCTGGGGGGTGGGGGTGCAGGGGGACATGTGTGGGACATGAGTGGGGGCCTGCTGGCAGGTGCCCCTTACTGCTGGGGGTGGGGCTGTTGGGGGACGTGAGTAGGACATGAGTGGGGGCCTGCTGGCAGGTGCCCTGCACTGCTGGGGGTTCTGGGGGACATGTGTGGGGGCCTGCTGGCAGGTGCCCCTGACTGCTGGGGGGTGGGGGTGCAAAGGGACATGTGTGGGACATGAGTGGGGGCCTGCTGGCAGGTGCCCCTGACTGCTGGCGGTGGGGGTGCAGGGGGACATGTGTGGGACATGAGTGGAGGCCTGCTGGCAGGTGCCCTGCACTGCTGGGGGGTGGGGGTGCTGGGGGACATGTGTGGGGGCCTGCTGGCATTTTCCCTTGACTGCTGGGGGGTGGGGGTGCAGCGGGACATGCATGGGGGCCTGCTGGCAGGTGCCCCTGACTGCTGGGGGGTGGGGGTGCTGGGGGACATGAGTGGGACATGAGTGGGGGCCTTCTGGCAGGTGCCCTGCATTGCTGGTGGGTGGGGGTGCTGGGGGACATGTGCCCCTGACTGCTGGGGGGTGGGGGTGCAGGGGGACATGTATGGGACATGAGTGGGGGCCTGCTGGCAGGTGCTCATGACTGCTGGGGGGTGGGGGTGCAGGGGGACATGTGTAGGACATGAGTTGGGGCCTGCTGGCAGGTGCCCTGCACTGCTGGGGGGTGGGGGTGCTTGGGGACATGTGTGGGGGCCTGCTGGCAGGTGCCCCTGACTGCTGGGGGATGGGGGTGCAGGGGGACATGTGTGGAGGCCTGCTGGCAGGTGCCCCTGACTGCTGGGGGTGGGGGTGCTGGGGGACATGAGTGGGGGCCTGCTGGCAGGTGCCCCTGACTGCTGGGGGGTGGGGGTGCTGGGGACATGAGTGGGGGCCTGCTGGTAGTTGCCCCTGACTGCTGGGGGGTGGGGGTGCTGGGGGACATGAGTGGGGGCCTGCTGGCAGGTGCCCCTGACTGCTGGGGGGTGGGGGTGCTGGGGGACATGAGTGGGTGCCTGCTGGCAGGTGCCCCTGACTGCTGGGGGGTGGGGGTGCAGGGGGACATGTGTGGGACATGAGTGGGGGCCTGCTGGGAGGTGCCCCTGACTGCTGGGGGGTGGGGGTGCTGGGGGACATGTATGGGGGCCTGCTGGCAGGTGCCCCTGACTGCTGGGGGGTGGGGTTGCAGGGGGACATGTGTGGGACATGAGTGGGGGCCTGCTGGGAGGTGCCCCTGACTGCTGGGGAGTGGGGGTGCAGGGGGACATGTGTGGGACATGAGTGGGGGCCTGCTGGCAGGTGCCCCTGGCTGCTGGGGAGTGAGGGTGCAGGGGGACATGTGTGGGACATGGGTGGGGCCTGCTGGCAGGTGTCCTGACTGCTGGGGGGTGGGGGTGCAGGGGGACATGTGTGGAGGTCTGCTGGCAGGTGCCCCTGACTGCTGGGGGGTGGGGGTGCTTGGGGACATGAGTTGGGGCCTGCTGGCAGGTGCCCCTGACTGCTGGGGGGTGGGGGGTGCAGGGGGACATGTGTGGGACATGAGTGAGGGCCAGCTGGCAGGTGCCCCTGACTGCTGGGGGGTGGGGGTGCAGGGGGACATGTGTGGGACATGAGTGGGGGCCTGCTGGCAGGTGCCCCTTACTGCTGGGGGTGGGGCTGTTGGGGGACGTGAGTAGGACATGAGTGGGGGCCTGCTGGCAGGTGCCCTGCACTGCTGGGGGTTCTGGGGGACATGTGTGGGGGCCTGCTGGCAGGTGCCCCTGACTGCTGGGGGGTGGGGGTGCAAAGGGACATGTGTGGGACATGAGTGGGGGCCTGCTGGCAGGTGCCCCTGACTGCTGGCGGTGGGGGTGCAGGGGGACATGTGTGGGACATGAGTGGAGGCCTGCTGGCAGGTGCCCTGCACTGCTGGGGGGTGGGGGTGCTGGGGGACATGTGTGGGGGCCTGCTGGCATTTGCCCTTGACTGCTGGGGGGTGGGGGTGCAGCGGGACATGTGTGGGGGCCTTCTGGCAGGTGCCCCTGACTGCTGGGGGGTGGGGGTGCTGGGGGACATGAGTGGGACATGAGTGGGGGCCTTCTGGCAGGTGCCCTGCATTGCTGGTGGGTGGGGGTGCTGGGGGACATGTGCCCCTGACTGCTGGGGGGTGGGGGTGCAGGGGGACATGTGTGGGACATGAGTGGGGGCCTGCTGGCAGGTGCTCCTGACTGCTGGGGGGTCGGGGTGCAGGGGGACATGTGTAGGACATGAGTTGGGGCCTGCTGGCAGGTGCCCTGCACTGCTGGGGGGTGGGGGTGCTCGGGGACATGTGTGGGGGCCTGCTGGCAGGTGCCCCTGACTGCTGGGGGATTGGGGTGCAGGGGGACATGTGTGGAGGCCTGCTGGCAGGTGCCCCTGACTGCTGGGGGTGGGGGTGCTGGGGGACATGAGTGGGGGCCTGCTGGCAGGTGCCCCTGACTGCTGGGGGGTGGGGGTGCTGGGGACATGAGTGGGGGCCTGCTGGCAGGTGCCCCTGACTGCTGGGGGGTGGGGGTGCTGGGGGACATGAGTGGGGGCCTGCTGGCAGGTGCCCCTGACTGCTGGGGGGTGGGGGTGCTGGGGGACATGAGTGGGTGCCTGCTGGCAGGTGCCCCTGACTGCTGGGGGTGGGGGTGCAGGGGGACATGTGTGGGACATGAGTGGGGGCCTGCTGGCAGGTGCCCTGCACTGCTGGGGGGTGGGGGTGCAGGGGGACATGTGTGGGACATGTGCGGGGGCCTGCTGGCAGGTGCCCTGCACTGCTGGGGGGTGGGGGTGCAGGGGGACTTGTGTGGGGGCCTGCTGGCAGGTGCCCCTGACTGCGGGGGGGGTGGGGGTACGGGGGGACATGTGTGGGGCCTTTTGGCAGTCCCCCCTGACTGCTGGGGGGTGGGGGTGCAGGGGGACATGTGTGGGACATGAGTGGGGGCCTGCTGGCAGGTGCCCCTGACTGCTGGGGGTGTGGGTGCAGAGGGACATGTGTGGGACATGAATGGGGGCCTGCTGGCAGGTGCCCTGCGCTGCTGGGGGTGGGGGTGCAGGGGGACATGTGTGGGTCATGAATGGGGGCCTGCTGGCAGGTTTCCCTGACAGCTGGGGGGTGGGGGTGCTGGGGGACATGAGTGGGGGCCTGCTGGCAGGTGCCCCTGACTGCTGGGGGGTGGGTGTGCTGGGGGACATGAGTGGGGGCCTGCTGGCAGGCGCCCCTGACTGCTGGGGGGTGGGTGTGCTGGGGGACATGAGTGGGGGCCTGCTGGCAGGTACCCCTGACTGCTGGGGGGTGGGGGTGCAGGGGGACATGTGTGGGACATGAGTGGGGGCCTGCTGGCAGGTGCCCTGCACTCCTGGGGGGTGGGGGTGCAGGGGGACATGAGTGGGACATGTGTGGGGGCCTGCTGGCAGGTGCCCTGCACTGCTGGGGGTGGGGGTGCTGGGGGACTTATGTGGGGGCCTGCTGGCAGGTGCCCCTGACTGCGGGGGGTGGGGGTGCAGGGGGACATGTGTGGGGGCCTTTTGGCAGTCACCCCTGACTGCTGGGGGGTGGGGGTGCAGGGGGACATGTGTGGGATATGAGTGGGGGCCTGCTGGCAGGTGCCCCTGACTGCTGGGGGTGTGGGTGCAGAGGGACATGTGTGGGACATGAATGGGGGCCTGCTGGCAGGTGCCCTGCGCTGCTGGGGGGTGGGGGTGCAGGGGGACATGTGTGGGTCATGAATGGGGGCCTGGTGGGAGGTGCCCCTGACTGCTGGGGGGAGGGGGTGCAGGGGGACATGTGTGGGTCATGAATGGTGGCCTGGTGGCAGGTGCCACTGACTGCTGGGGGTGGGTGTGCTGGGGGACATGAGTGGGGGCCTGCTGGCAGGTGCCCCTGACTGCTGAGGGGTGGGGGTGCTGGGGGACATGAGTGGGGGCCTGGTGGCAGGTGCCCCTGACTGCTGGGGGGTGGGGGTGCTGGGGGACATGAATGGGGGCCTGCTGGCAGGTGCCCCTGACTGCTGGGGGTTGGGGGTGCAGGGGGACATGAGTGGGGGCCTGCTGGCAGGTGCCCCTGACTGCTGGGGGGTGGGGGTGCAGGGGGACATGTGTGGGACATGAGTGGGGGCCTGCTGGCAGGTGCCCTGCACTGCTGGGGGGTGGGGGTGCACGGGAACATGTGTGGGACATGTGTGTGGGCCTGCTGGCAGGTGCCCTGCACTGCTGGGGGGTGGGGGTGCTGGGGGACTTGTGTGGGGGCCTGCTGGCAGGTGCCCCTGACTGTGGGGGGGTGGGGATGCAGGGGGAGTTGTGTGGGGGCCGTTTGGCAGTCACCACTGACTGCTGGGGGGTGGGGTGCAGAGGGACATGTGTGGGACATGAGTGGGGGCCTGCTGGCAGGTGCCCCTGACTGCTGGGGGTGTGGGTGCAGAGGGACATGTGTGGGACATGAATGGGGGCCTGCTGGCAGGTGCCCTGCGCTGCTGGGGGGTGGGGGTGCAGGGGGACAAGTGTGGGTCATGAATGGGGGCCTGGTGGCAGGTGCCCCTGACTGCTGGGGGGTGGGGGTGCAGGGGGACATGTGTGGGACATGAGTGGGGCCTGCTGGCAGGTGCCCCTGACTGCTGGGGGGTTGGGCTGCTGGGGGCATGAGTGGGACATGAGTGGGGGCCTGCTGGCAGGTGCCCTGCACTGCTGGGGGTTCTGGGGGACATGTGTGGGGGCCTGCTGGCAGGTCCCCCTGACTGCTGGGGGGTGGGGGTGCAGGGGGACATGTGTGGGACATGTGTGGGGGCCTGCTGGCAGGTGCCCCTGACTGCTGGGGGTGGGGGTGCAGGGGGACATGTGTGGAGGCCTGCTGGCAGGTGCCCCTGACTGCTGGGGGTGGGGGTGCTGGGGGACATGAGTGGGGGCCTGCTGGCAGGTGCCCCTGACTGCTGGGGGGTGGGGGTGCTGGGGCACATGAGTGGGGGCCTGCTGTCAGTTGCCCCTGACTGCTGGGGGGTGGGGGTGCTGGGGGACATGAGTGGGGGTCTGCTGGCAGGTGCCCTGACTGCTGGGGGTGGGGGTGCAGGGGGACATGTGTGGGACATGAATGGGGGCCTGCTGGCAGGTGCCCTGCACTGCTGGGGGGTGGGGGTGCAGGGGGACATGTGTGGGACATGTGCGGGGGTCTGCTGGCAGGTGCCCTGCACTGCTGGGAGGTGGGGGTGCTGGGGGACTTGTGTGGGGGCCTGGTTGCAGGTGCCCCTGACTGCAGGGGCGTGGGGGTGCAGGGGGACATGTGTGGGAGTCTTTTGGCAGTCCCCCTGACTGCTGGGGGATGGGGGTGCAGGGGGACATGTGTGGGACATGAGTGGGGGCCTGCTGGCAGGTGCCCCTGACTGCTGGGGGTGTGGGTGCAGAGGGACATGTGCGGGACATGAATGGGGCCTGCTGGCAGGTGCCCTGCGCTGCTGGGGGGTGGGGGTGCAGGGGGACATGTGTGGGTCATGAATGGGGGCCTGCTGGCAGGTGCCCCTGACTGCTGGGGGGTGGGGGTGCTGGGGGACATGAGTGGGGGCCTGCTGGCAGGTGGGGCCTGCTGGCAGGTACCCCTGACTGCTGGGGGGTGGGGGTGCAGGGGGACATGAGTGGGACATGTGTGGGGGCCTGCTGGCAGGTGCCCTGCACTGCTGGGGGTGGGGGTGCTGGGGGACTTGTGTGGGGGCCTGCTGGCAGGTGCCCCTGACTGCAGGGGGGTGGGGGTGCAGGGGTACATGTGTGGGGGCCTTTTGGCAGTCACCCCTGACTGCTGGGGGTGGGGGTGCAGGGGGACATGTGTGGGACATGAGTGGGGGCCTGCTGGCAGGTGCCCCTGACTGCTGGGGGTGTGGGTGCAGAGGGACATGTGTGGGACATGAATGGGGGCCTGCTGGCAGGTGCCCTGCGCTGCTGGGGGGTGGGGGTGCAGGGGGACATGTGTGGGTCATGAATGGGGGCCTGGTGGCAGGTGCCCCTGACTGCTGGGGGGTGGGGGTGCTGGGGGACATGAGTGGAGGCCTGCTGGCAGGTGCCACTGACTGCTGGGCGGTGGGGGTGCTGGGGGACATGAGTGGGGGCCTGCTGGCAGGTGCCCCTGACTGCTGGGGGGTGGGGGTGCTGGGGGACATTAGTGGGGGCCTGCTGGCAGGTGCCCCTGACTGCTGGGGGTTGGGGGTGCTGGGGGACATGAGTGGGGGCCTGCTGGCAGGTGCCCCTGACTGCTGGAGGGTGGGGGTGCAGGGGGACATGTGTGGGACATGAGTGGGGGCCTGCTGGCAGGTGCCCTGCACTGCTGGGGGGTGGGGGTGCAGGGGGACATGTGTGGGACATGTGTGGGGGCCTGCTGGCAGGTGCCCTAACTGCTGGGGGGTGGGGGTGCTAGGGGACTTGTGTGGGGGCCTGCTGGCTGGTGCCCCTGACTGCGGGGGGGTGGGGGTGCAGGGGGACATGTGTGGGGGCCTTTTGGCAGTCACCCCTGACTGCTGGGGGGTGGGGGTGCAGGGGGACATGTGTGCGACATGAGTGGGGGCTTGCTGGCAGGTGCCCCTGACTGCTGGGGGTGTGGGTGCAGAGGGACATGTGTGGGACATGAATGGGGGCCTGCTGGCAGGTGCCCTGCGCTGCTGTGGGGTGGGGGTGCAGGGGGACATGTGTGGGACATGAATGGGGGCCTGGTGGCAGGTGCCCCTGACTGCTGGGGGGTGGGGGTGCAGGGGGACATGTGTGGGACATGAGTGGGGCCTGCTGGCAGGTGCCCATGACTGCTGGGGAGTGGGGCTGCTGGGGCACATGAGTGGGACATGAGTGGGGGCCTGCTGGCAGGTGCCCTGCACTGCTGGGGGTTCTGTGGGACATGAGTGGGGGCCTGCTGGCAGGTGCCCCTGACTGCTGGGGGGTGGGGGTGCTGGGGGACATGTGTGGGACATGAGTGGGGGCCTGCTGGCAGGTGCTCCTGACTGCTGGGGGGGGTGGGGTGCAGGGGGACATGTGTGGGACATGAGTGGGGGCCTGCTGGCAGGTGCCCCTGACTGCTGGGGAGTGGGGGTGCAGGGGGACATGTGTGGGACATGAGTGGGGGCCTGCTGGCAGGTGCCCTGCACTGCTGGGGGGTGGGGGTGCTGGGGGACATGCGTGGGACATGAGTGGGGCCCTGCTGGCAGGTGCCCCTGGCTGCTGGGGAGTGAAGGTGCAGGGGGACATGTGTGGGACATGAGTGGGGCCCTGCTGGCAGGTGCCCTTGGCTGCTGGGGAGTGAAGGTGCAGGGGGACATGTGTGGGACATGAGTGGGGGCCTGCTGGCAGGTGCTCCTGACTGCTGGGGGGTGGGGTGCAGGGGGACATGTGTGGGACATGAGTGGGGGCCTGCTGGCAGGTGCCCCTGACTGCTGGGGAGTGGGGGTGCAGGGGGACATGTGTGGGACATGAGTGGGGGCCTGCTGGCAGGTGCCCCTGGCTGCTGGGTAGTGAGGGTGCAGGGGGACATGTGTGGGACGTGGGTGGGGGCCTGCTGGCAGGTGCCCTGCACTACTGGGGGGTGGGGGTGCAGGGTACATGTGTGGGGACATGTGTGGGAGCCTGCTGGCAGGTGCCCTGCACTGCTGGGGGGTGGGGGTGCTGGGGGACTTGTGTGGGGGCCTGCTGGCAGGTGCCCCTGACTGCGGGGGGGTGGGGGTGCAGGGGGACATGTGTGGACATGAGTGGGGGCTGCTGGCAGGTGCCCTGCACTGCTGGGGGGTGGGGGTGCTGGGGGACATGTGTGGGGGCCTGCTGGCATTTTGCCCCTGACTGCTGGGGTAGGGGTGCAGCGGGACATGTGTGGGGGCCTGCTGGCAGGTGCCCCTGCTGCTGGGGTGTGGGGGTGCAGGCGTACATGTGTGGACATGAGTGGGCCCTGCTGGCAGGTGCCCCTGGATGCTGGGGAGTGAAGGTGCAGGGGGGACATGTGTGGGACATGAGTGGGGGCCTGCTGGCAGGTGCCCCTGACTGCTGGGGGGTGGGGGTGCAGGTTGACATGTGTGGGACATGAGTGGGGGCCTGCTGGCAGGTGCCCCTGACTGCTGGGGGAGTGGGGGTGCAGGGGGACATGTGTGGGACATGAGTGGGGGCCTGCTGGCAGGTGCCCCTGGCTGCTGGGGAGTGAGGTGCAGGGGGACATGTGTGGGGACGTGGGTGGGGGCCTGCTGGCAGGTGCCCCTGACTGCTGGGGGGTGGGGGTGCTGGGGGACATGTATGGGGGCCTGCTGGCAGGTGCCCCTGACTGCTGGGGTGGGGTTGCAGGGGGACATGTGTGGGAATGAGTGGGGGCCTGCTGGGAGGTGCCCTGACTGCTGGGGAGTGGGGGTGCAGGGGGACATGTGTGGGACATGAGTGGGGGCCTGCTGGCAGGTGCCCCTGGCTGCTGGGGGAGTGAGGGTGCAGGGGACATGTGTGGGACATGGGTGGGGCCTGCTGGCCAGGTGTCCTGACTGCTGGGGGGTGGGGGTGCAGGGGGACATGTGTGGAGGTCTGCTGGCAGGTGCCCCTGACTGCTGGGGGGTGGGGGTGCTTGGGGACATGAGTTGGGGCCTGCTGGCAGGTGCCCCTGACTGCTGGGGGGTGGGGGTGCAGGGGGACATGTGTGGGACATGAGTGAGGGCCAGCTGGCAGGTGCCCCTGACTGCTGGGGGGTGGGGGGTGCAGGGGGACATGTGTGGGACATGAGTGGGGGCCTGCTGGCAGGTGCCCTTACTGCTGGGGGTGGGGCTGTTGGGGACGTGAGTAGGACATGAGTGGGGGCCTGCTGGCAGGTGCCCTGCACTGCTGGGGGTTCTGGGGGACATGTGTGGGGGCCTGCTGGCAGGTGCCCCTGACTGCTGGGGGGTGGGGGTGCAAAGGGACATGTGTGGGACATGAGTGGGGGCCTGCTGGCAGGTGCCCCTGACTGCTGGCGGTGGGGGTGCAGGGGGACCATGTGTGGGACATGAGTGGAGGCCTGCTGGCAGGTGCCCTGCCACTGCTGGGGGGTGGGGGTGCTGGGGGACATGTGTGGGGCCTGCTGGCATTTGCCCTTGACTGCTGGGGGGTGGGGGTGCAGCGGGACATGCATGGGGGCCTGCTGGCAGGTGCCCCCTGACTGCTGGGGGTGGGGGTGCTGGGGGACATGAGTGGGACATGAGTGGGGGCCTTCTGGCAGGTGCCCTGCATTGCTGGTGGGTGGGGGTGCTGGGGGACATGTGCCCCTGACTGCTGGGGGGGTGGGGTGCAGGGGGACATATGTGGGACATGAGTGGGGGCCTGCTGGCAGGTGCTCCTGACTGCTGGGGGGTGGGGGTGCAGGGGGACATGTGTAGGACATGAGTTGGGGCCTGCTGGCAGGTGCCCTGCACTGCTGGGGGGTGGGGGTGCTCGGGGACATGTGTGGGGCCTGCTGGCAGGTGCCCCTGACTGCTGGGGGATGGGGGTGCAGGGGGACATGTGTGGAGGCCTGCTGGCAGGTGCCCCTGACTGCTGGGGTGGGGTGCTGGGGGACATGAGTGGGGGCCTGCTGGCAGGTGCCCCTGACTGCTGGGGGGTGGGGGTGCTGGGGACATGAGTGGGGCCTGCTGGCAGGTGCCCTGACTGCAGGGGGGTGGGGGTGCTGGGGGACATGAGTGGGGGCCTGCTGGCAGGTGCCCCTGACTGCTGGGGGGTGGGGGTGCTGGGGGACATGAGTGGGTGCCTGCTGGCAGGTGCCCCTGACTGCTGGGTGGTGGGGGTGCAGGGGGACATGTGTGGGACATGAGTGGGGGCCTGCTGCAGGTGTCCTACACTGCTGGGGGGTGGGGGTGCAGGGGGACAATGTGTGGGACATGTGCGGGGGCCTGCTGGCAGGTGCCCTGCACTGCTGGGGGGTGGGGGTGCTGGGGGACTTGTTGGGGGCCTGCTGGCAGGTGCCCCTGACTGCGGGGGGGGGTGGGGGTACGGGGGGACATGTGTGGGGCCTTTTGGCAGTCCCCCTGACTGCTGGGGGGTGGGGGTGCAGGGGGACATGTGTGGGTCATGAATGGGGGCCTGGTGGGGAGGTGCCCCTGACTGCTGGGGGGAGGGGGTGCAGGGGGACATGTGTGGGTCATGAATGGGGGCCTGGTGGCAGGTGCCCCTGACTGCTGAGGGGTGGGGGTGCTGGGGGACATGAATGGGGGCCTGCTGGCAGGTGCCCCTGACTGCTGGGGGTTGGGGGTGCAGGGGGACATGAGTGGGGGCCTGCTGGCAGGTGCCCTGACTGCTGGGGGGTGGGGGTGCAGGGGGACATGTGTGGGACATGAGTGGGGGCCTGCTGGCAGGTGCCCTGCACTGCTGGGGGTGGGGGGTGCATGGGAACATGTGTGGGACATGTGTGTGGGCCTGCTGGCAGGTGCCCTGCACTGCTGGGGGTGGGGGTGCTGGGGGACTTGTGTGGGGGCCTGCTGGCAGGTGCCCCTGACTGTGGGGGGGTGGGGGTGCAGGGGAGATGTGTGGGGCCTTTTGGCAGTCACCCTGACTGCTGGGGGGTGGGGTGCAGAGGGACATCTGTGGGACATGAGTGGGGGCCTGCTGGCAGGTGCCCCTGACTGCTGGGGGTGTGGTGCAGAGGGACATGTGTGGGACATGAATGGGGGCCTGCTGGCAGGTGCCCTGCGGCTGCTGGGGGTGGGGGGTGCAGGGGGACAAGTGTGGGTCATGAATGGGGGCCTGGTGGAAGGTGCCCCTGACTGCTGGGGGGTGGGGGTGCAGGGGGACATGTGTGGGGACATGAGTGGGGCCTGCTGGCAGGTGCCCCTGACTGCTGGGGGGTTGGGCTGCTGGGGCATGAGTGGGACATGAGTGGGGCCTGCTGGCAGGTGCCCTGCACTGCTGGGGGTTCTGGGGGACATGTGTGGGGGCCTGCTGGCAGGTCCCCCTGACTGCTGGGGGTGGGGGTGCAGGGGGACATGTGTGGGACATGTGTGGGGGTCTGCTGGCAGGTGCCCCTGACTGCTGAGGGTGGGTGTGCAGGGGGACATGTGTGGAGGCCTGCTGGCAGGTGCCCCTGACTGCTGGGGGTGGGGGTGCTGGGGGCCATGAGTGGGGGCCTGCTGGCAGGTGCCCCTGACTGCTGGGGGGTGGGGGTGCTGGGCACATGAGTGGGGGCCTGCTGTCAGTTGCCCCTGACTGCTGGGGGGTGGGGGTGCTGGGGGACATGAGTGGGGGCCTGCTGGCAGGTGCCCTGACTGCTGGGGGGTGGGGGTGCAAGGGGACATGTGTGGGACATGAGTGGGGGCCTGCTGGCAGGTGCCCTGCACTGCTGGGGGGTGGGGGTGCAGGGGGACATGTGTGGGACATGTGCGGGGTCTGCTGGCAGGTGCCCTGCACTGCTGGGAGGTGGGGGTGCTGGGGGACTTGTGTGGGGCCTGCTTGCAGGTGCCCCTGACTGCAGGGGCGTGGGGGTGCAGGGGGACATGTGTGGGAGCCTTTTGGCAGTCCCCCTGACTGCTGGGGGATGGGAGTGCAGGGGGACATGTGTGGGACATGAGTGGGGGCCTGCTGGCAGGTGCCCCTGACTGCTGGGGGTGTGGGTGCAGAGGGACATGTGCGGGACATGAATGGGGCCTGCTGGCAGGTGCCCTGCGCTGCTGGGGGGTGGGGGTGCAGGGGGACATGTGTGGGTCATGAATGGGGGCCTGCTGGCAGGTGCCCCTGACTGCTGGGGGTGTGGGTGCAGAGGGACATGTGCGGGACATGAATGGGGCCTGCTGGCAGGTGCCCTGCGCTGCTGGGGGGTGGGGGTGCAGGGGGACATGTGTGGGTCATGAATGGGGGCCTGCTGGCAGGTGCCCCCTGACTGCTGGGGGGTGGGGGTGCCTGGGGGACATGAGTGGGGGCCTGCTGGCAGGTGGGGCCTGCTGGCAGGTACCCCTGACTGCTGGGGGTGGGGGTGCAGGGGGACATGAGTGGGATATGTGTGGGGGCCTGCTGGCAGGTGCCCTGCACTGCTGGGGGTGGGGGTGCTGGGGGACTTGTGTGGGGCCTGCCTGGCAGGTGCCCCTGACTGCTGGGGGTGTGGGTGCAGAGGGACATGTGCGGGACATGAATGGGGCCTGCTGGCAGGTGCCCTGCGCTGCTGGGGGGTGGGGGTGCAGGGGGACATGTGTGGGTTCATGAATGGGGGCCTGCTGTCAGGTGCCCCTGACTGCTGGGGGGTGGGGGTGCTGGGAGACATGAGTGGGGGCCTGCTGGCAGGTGGGGCCTGCTGGCAGGTACCCTGACTGCTGGGGGTGGGGGTGCAGGGGGACATGAGTGGGATATGTGTGGGGGCCTGCTGGCAGGTGCCCTGCGCTGCTGGGGGGTGGGGGTGCAGGGGGACATGTGTGGGTCATGAATGGGGGCCTGCTGGCAGGTGCCCCTGACTGCTGGGGGTGTGGGTGCAGAGGGACATGAGTGGGGGCCTGCTGGCAGGTGGGGCCTGCTGGCAGGTACCCCTGACTGCTGGGGGTGGGGGTGCAGGGGGACATGAGTGGGATATGTGTGGGGGCCTGCTGGCAGGTGCCCTGCACTGCTGGGGGTGGGGGTGCTGGGGGACTTGTGTGGGGGCCTGCTGGCAGGTGCCCCTGACTGCAGGGGGGTGTGGGGTGCAGGGGGACATGTGTGGGGGCCTTTTGGCAGTCACCCCTGACTGCTGGGGGTGGGGGGTACAGGGAGACATGTGTGGGACATGAGTGGGGGCCTGCTGGCAGGTGCCCCTGACTGCTGGGGGTGTGGGTGCAGAGGGACATGTGTGGGACATGAATGGGGGCTGCTGGCAGGTGCCCTGCGCTGCTGGGGGGTGGGGGTGCAGGGGGACATGTGTGGGACATGAGTGGGGGCCTGCTGGCAGGTGCTCCTGACTGCTGGGGGGTGGGGTGCAGGGGGACATGTGTGGGACATGAGTCGGGGCCTGCTGGCAGGTGCCCCTGACTGCTGGGGAGTGGGGGTGCAGGGGGACATGTGTGGGACATGAGTGGGGCCTGCTGGCAGGTGCCCCGGCTGCTGGGTAGTGAGGGTGCAGGGGACATGTGTGGGACGTGGGTGGGGCCTGCTGGCAGGTGCCCTGCACTACTGGGGGGTGGGGGTGCAGGGGTACATGTGTGGGACATGTGTGGGGGCCTGCTGGCAGGTGCCCTGCACTGCTGGGGGGTGGGGGTGCTGGGGGACTTGTGTGGGGGCTGCTGGCAGGTGCCCCTGACTGCGGGGGGGTGGGGGTGCAGGGGGACATGTGTGGGACATGAGTGGGGGCCTGCTGGCAGGTGCCCTGCACTGCTGGGGGGTGGGGGTGCTGGGGGACATGTGTGGGGGCCTGCTGGCATTTGCCCCTGACTACTGGGGGGTAGGGGTGCAGCGGGCCATGTGTGGGGGCCTGCTGGCAGGTGCCCCTGACTGCTGGGGTGTGGGGGTGCAGGCGTACATGTGTGGGGACATGAGTGGGGCCCTGCTGGCAGGTGCCCCTGGATGCTGGGGAGGAAGGTGCAGGGGGACATGTGTGGGACATTGAGTGGGGGCCTGCTGGCAGGTGCCCCTGACTTCTGGGGGGTGGGGGTGCAGGTTGACATGTGTGGACATGAGTGGGGGCCTGCTGGGCAGGTGCCCTGACTGCTGGGGAGTGGGGGTGCAGGGGGACATGTGTGGGACATGAGTGGGGGCCTGCTGGCAGGTGCCCCTGGCTGCTGGGGAGTGAGGGTGCAGGGGGACATGTGTGGGACGTGGGTGGGGGCCTGCTGGCAGGTGCCCCTGACTGCTGGGGGGTGGGGGTGCTGGGGGACATGTATGGGGGCCTGCTGGCAGGTGCCCCTGACTGCTGGGGGGTGGGGTTGCAGGGGACATGTGTGGGACATGAGTGGGGGCCTGCTGGGAGGTGCCCCTGACTGCTGGGGAGTGGGGGTGCAGGGGGACATGTGTGGGGACATGAGTGGGGGCCTGCTGGCAGGTGCCCCTGGCTGCTGGGGAGTGAGGGTGCAGGGGGACATGTGTGGGACATGGGTGGGGCCTGCTGGCAGAGGTCTGACTGCTGGGGGTGGGGTTGCAGGGGGACATGTGTGGAGGTCTGCTGGCAGGTGCCCCTGACTGCTGGGGGTGGGGGTGCTTGGGGACATGAGTTGGGGCCTGCTGGCAGGTGCCCCTGACTGCTGGGGGGTGGGGGTGCAGGGGGACATGTGTGGGACATGAGTGAGGGCCAGCTGGCAGGTGCCCCTGACTGCTGGGGGGTGGGGGTGCAGGGGGACATGGTGGGGACATGAGTGGGGGCCTGCTGGCAGGTGCCCCTTACTGCTGGGGGTGGGGGCTGTTGGGGGACGTGAGTAGGACATGAGTGGGGGCTGCTGGGCAGGTGCCCTGCACTGCTGGGGGTTCTGGGGGACATGTGTGGGGGCCTGCTGGCAGGTGCCCCTGACTGCTGGGGGTGGGGGTGCAAAGGGACATGTGTGGGACATGAGTGGGGGCCTGCTGGCAGGTGCCCCTGACTGCTGGCGGTGGGGGTGCAGGGGGACATGTGTGGGACATGAGTGGAGGCCTGCTGGCAGGTGCCCTGCACTGCTGGGGGGGTGGGGGTGCTGGGGGACATGTGTGGGGGCCTGCTGGCATTTGCCCTTGACTGCTGGGGGGTGGGGGTGCAGCGGACATGCATGGGGGCCTGCTGGCAGGTGCCCCTGACTGCTGGGGGGTGGGGGTGCTGGGGGACATGAGTGGGACATGAGTGGGGGCCTTCTGGCAGGTGCCCTGCATTGCTGGTGGGTGGGGGTGCTGGGGGACATGTGCCCCTGACTGCTGGGGGGTGGGGGTGCAGGGGGACATGTATGGGACATGAGTGGGGGCCTGCTGGCAGGTGCTCATGACTGCTGGGGGGTGGGGGTGCAGGGGGACATGTGTAGGACATGAGTTGGGCCTGCTGGCAGGTGCCCTGCACTGCTGGGGGTGGGGGTGCTCGGGGACATGTGTGGGGGCCTGCTGGCAGGTGCCCCTGACTGCTGTGGGGATGGGGGTGCAGGGGGACATGTGTGGAGGCCTGCTGGCAGGTGCCCCTGACTGCTGGGGGTGGGGGTGCTGGGGGACATGAGTGGGCGCCTGCTGGCAGGTGCCCCTGACTGCTGGGGGGTGGGGGTGCTGGGGACATGAGTGGGGGCCTGCTGGTAGTTGCCCCTGACTGCTGGGGGTGGGGGTGCTGGGGGACATGAGTGGGGGCCTGCTGGCAGGTGCCCCTGACTGCTGGGGGGTGGGGGTGCTGGGGGACATGAGTGGGTGCCTGCTGGCAGGTGCCCCTGACTGCTGGGGGGTGGGGGTGCAGGGGGACAGGTGGTGGGACATGAGTGGGGGCCTGCTGGCAGGTGCCCTGCACTGCTGGGGGGTGGGGGTGCAGGGGGACATGTGTGGGACATGTGCGGGGCCTGCTGGCAGGTGCCCTGCACTGCTGGGGGGTGGGGGTGCTGGGGGACTGTGTGGTGGCCTGCTGGCAGGTGCCCCTGACTGCGGGGGGTGGGGGTACGGGGGACATGTGTGGGGCCTTTTGGCAGTCCCCCTGACTGCTGGGGGGTGGGGGTGCAGGGGGACATGTGTGGGACATGAGTGGGGGCCTGCTGGCAGGTGCCCTGACCTGCTGGGGGTGTGGGTGCAGAGGGACATGTGTGGGACATGAATGGGGGCCTGCTGGCAGGTGCCCTGCGCTGCTGGGGGGTGGGGGTGCAGGGGGACATGTGTGGGTCATGAATGGGGGCCTGCTGGCAGGAGTCCCTGACAGCTGGGGGGTGGGGGTGCTGGGGGACAAGAGTGGGGGCCTGCTGGGCAGGTGCCCCTGACTGCTGGGGGGTGGGTGTGCTGGGGGACATGGAGTGGGGGCTGCTGGCAGGTACCCCTGACTGCTGGGGGGTGGGGGTGCAGGGGGACATGTGTGGGACATGAGTGGGGGCCTGCTGGCAGGTGCCCTGCACTCCTGGGGGGTGGGGGTGCAGGGGGACATGAGTGGGACATGTGTGGGGGCCTGCTGGCAAGTGCCCTGTACTGCTGGGGGTGGGGTGCTGGGGGACTTATGTGGGGGCCTGCTGGCAGGTGCCCTGACTGCGGGGGGGGGGTGCAGGGGGACATGTGTGGGGGCCCTTTTGGCAGTCACCCCTGACTTCTGGGGGGTGGGGGTGCAGGGGGACATGTGTGCGACATGAGTGGGGGCCTGCTGGCAGGTGCCCTGCGCTGCTGTGGGGTGGGGGTGCAGGGGGACATGTGTGGGACATGAATGGGGGCCTGGTGGCAGGTGCCCCTGACTGCTGGGGGGTGGGGGTGCAGGGGGACATGTGTGGGACATGAGGTGGGGCCTGCTGGCAGGTGCCCATGACTGCTGGGGAGTGGGGCTGCTGGGGCACATGAGTGGGACATGAGTGGGGGCCTGCTGGCAGGTGCCCTGCACTGCTGGGGGTTCTGTGGGACATGAGTGGGGGCTGCTGGCAGGTGCCCCTGAAGCTGGGGGGTGGGGGTGCTGGGGGGCATGTGTGGGACATGAGTGGGGGCCTGCTGGCAGGTGCTCCAGACTGCTGTGGGGGGGTGGGGTGCAGGGGGACATGTGTGGGACATGAGTGGGGGCTGCTGGCAGGTGCCCTGACTGCTGGGGAGTGGGGGTGCAGGGGGACATGTGTGGGACATGAGTGGGGGCCTGCTGGCAGGTGCCCTGCACTGCTGGGGGTGGGGGTGCTGGGGGACATGCGTGGGACATGAGTGGGGCCCTGCTGCAGGTGCCCCTGGCTGCTGGGGAGTGAAGGTGCAGGGGGACATGTGTGGGAATGAGTGGGGCCCTGCTGGCAGGTGCCCTTGGCTGCTGGGGAGTGAAGGTGCAGGGGACATGTGTGGGACATGAGTGGGGGCCTGCTGGCAGGTGCTCCTGACTGCTGGGGGGTGGGGTGCAGGGGGACATGTGTGGGACATGAGTGGGGGCCTGCTGGCAGGTGCCCCTGACTGCTGGGGAGTGGGGGTGCAGGGGGACATGTGTGGGACATGAGTGGGGCCTGCTGGCAGGTGCCCCTGGCTGCTGGGTAGTGAGGGTGCAGGGGGACATGTGTGGGACGTGGGTGGGGGCCTGCTGGCAGGTGCCCTGCACTACTGGGGGGTGGGGGTGCAGGGGGTACATGTGTGGGACATGTGTGGAGCCTGCTGGCAGGTGCCCTGCACTGCTGGGGGGTGGGGGTGCAGGGGGACATGTGTGGGACATGAGTGGGGGCCTGCTGGCAGGTGCCCTGCACTGCTGGGGGGTGGGGGTGCTGGGGGACATGTGTGGGGGCCTGCTGGCATTTGCCCCTGACTGCTGGGGGGTAGGGGTGCAGCGGGACATGTGTGGGGGCCTGCTGGCAGGTGCCCCTGACTGCTGGGGTGTGGGGGTGCAGGGCGTACATGTGTGGGACATGAGTGGGGCCCTGCTGGCAGGTGCCCCTGGATGCTGGGGAGTGAAGGTGCAGGGGACATGTGTGGGACATGAGTGGGGCCTGCTGGCAGGTGCCCCTGACTGCTGGGGGTGGGGGTGCAGGTTGACATGTGTGGGACATGAGTGGGGCCTCCTGGCAGGTGCCCCTGACTGCTGGGGAAGTGGGGGTGCAGGGGGACATGTGTGGGACATGAGTGGGGCCCTGCTGGCAGGTGCCCCTGGCTGCTGGGGAGTGAGGGTGCAGGGGGACATGTGTGGGACGTGGGTGGGGGCCTGCTGGCAGGTGCCCCTGACTGCTGGGGGGTGGGGGTGCTGGGGGACATGTATGGGGCCTGCTGGCAGGTGCCCCTGACTGCTGGGGGGTGGGGTTGCCGGGGGACATGTGTGGGACATGAGTGGGGGCCTGCTGGGAGGTGCCCCTGACTGCTGGGGAGTGGGGTGCAGGGGGACATGTGTGGGACATGAGTGGGGGCCTGCTGGCAGGTGCCCCTGGCTGCTGGGGAGTGAGGGTGCAGGGGGACATGTGTGGGACATGGGTGGGGCCTGCTGGCAGGTGTCCTGACTGCTGGGGGGTGGGGGTGCAGGGGGACATGTGTGGAGGTCTGCTGGCAGGTGCCCCTGACTGCTGGGGGGTGGGGGTGCTTGGGGACATGAGTTGGGGCCTGCGGCAGGTGCCCCTGACTGCTGGGGGGTGGGGGTGCAGGGGGACATGTGTGGGACATGAGTGAGGGCCAGCTGGCAGGTGCCCCTGACTGCTGGGGGGTGGGGGTGCAGGGGGACATGTGTGGGACATGAGTGGGGGCCTGCTGGCAGGTGCCCCTTACTGCTGGGGGTGGGGCTGTTGGGGGACGTGGTAGGACATGAGTGGGGGCCTGCTGGCAGGTGCCCTGCACTGCTGGGGGTTCTGGGGGACATGTGTGGGGGCCCTGCTGGCAGGTGCCCCTGACTGCTGGGGGGTGGGGGTGCAAAGGGACATGTGTGGGACATGAGTGGGGGCCTGCTGGCAGGTGCCCCTGACTGCTGGCGGTGGGGTGCAGGGGGACATGTGTGGGACATGAGTGGAGGCCTGCTGGCAGGTGCCCTGCACTGCTGGGGGGTGGGGGTGCTGGGGGACATGTGTGGGGGCCTGCTGGCATTTGCCCTTGACTGCTGGGGGGTGGGGGTGCAGCGGGACATGCATGGGGGCTGCTGGCAGGTGCCCCTGACTGCTGGGGGTGGGGGTTGCTGGGGGACATGAGTGGGACATGAGTGGGGGCCTTCTGGCAGTGGCCCTGCATTGCTGGTGGGTGGGGGTGCTGGGGGACATGTGCCCCTGACTGCTGGGGGGTGGGGGTGCAGGGGGACATATGTGGGGACATGAGTGGGGGCCTGCTGGCAGGTGCTCCTGACTGCTGGGGGGTGGGGGTGCAGGGGACATGTGTAGGGACATGAGTTGGGGCCTGCTGGCAGGTGCCTGCACTGCTGGGGGTGGGGGTGCTCGGGGACATGTGTGGGGGCCTGCTGGCAGGTGCCCCTGACTGCTGGGGGATGGGGGTGAGGGGGACATGTGTGGAGGCCTGCTGGCAGGTGCCCCTGACTGCTGGGGGTGGGGGTGCTGGGGGACATGAGTGGGGGCCTGCTGGCAGGTGCCCCTGACTGCTGGGGGGTGGGGGTGCTGGGGACATGAGTGGGGGCCTGCTGGCAGGTGCCCCTGACTGCAGGGGGGTGGGGGTGCTGGGGGACATGAGTGGGGGCCTGCTGGCAGGTGCCCCTGACTGCTGGGGGGGGTGGGGGTGCTGGGGGACATGAGTGGGTGCCTGCTGGCAGGTGCCCCTGACTGCTGGGGGGTGGGGGTGCAGGGGGACATGTGTGGGACATGAGTGGGGGCCTGCTGGCAGGTGTCCTGCACTGCTGGGGGGTGGGGGTGCAGGGGGACATGTGTGGGACATGTGCGGGGGCCTGCTGGCAGGTGCCCTGCACTGCTGGGGGTGGGGGTGCTGGGGGACTTGTGTGGGGGCCTGCTGGCAGGTGCCCCTGACTGCGGGGGGGGTGGGGGTACGGGGGGACATGTGTGGGGCCTTTTGGCAGTCCCCCTGACTGCTGGGGGGTGGGGGTGCAGGGGACATGTGTGGGTCATGAATGGGGGCTGGTGGGAGGTGCCCCTGACTGCTGGGGGAGGGGGGTGCAGGGGGACATGTGTGGGGTCATGAATGGGGGCCTGGTGGCAGGTGCCCCTGACTGCTGAGGGGGTGGGGGTGCTGGGGGACATGAATGGGGGCCTCGTGGCAGGTGCCCCTGACTGCTGGGGGTTGGGGTGCAGGGGACATGAGTGGGGGCCTGCTGCAGGTTGCCCTGACTGCTGGGGGGTGGGGGTGCAGGGGGACATGTGTGGGACATGAGTGGGGGCCTGCTGGCAGGTGCCCTGCACTGCTGGGGGGTGGGGTGCATGGGAACATGTGTGGGACATGTGTGTGGGCCTGCTGGCATGTGCCCTGCACTGCTGGGGGGTGGGGGTGCTGGGGGACTTGTGTGGGGGCCTGCTGGCAGGTGCCCCTGACTGTGGGGGGGTGGGGTGCAGGGGGAGATGTGTGGGGGCCTTTTGGCAGTCACCCCTGACTGCTGGGGGGTGGGGTGCAGAGGGACATCTGTGGGACATGAGTGGGGGCCTGCTGGCAGGTGCCCCTGACTGCTGGGGGTGTGGGTGCAGAGGGGACATGTGTGGGACATGAATGGGGGCCTGCTTGGCAGGTGCCCTGCGCTGCTGGGGGGTGGGGGTGCAGGGGGACAAGTGTGGGTCATGAATGGGGGCCTGGTGGAAGGTGCCCCTGACTGCTGGGGGGTGGGGGTGCAGGGGGACATGTGTGGGACATGAGTGGGGCCTGCTGGCAGGTGCCCCTGACTGCTGGGGTTTGGGCTGCTGGGGGCATGAGTGGGACTGAGTGGGGCCTGCTGGCAGGTGCCCTGCACTGCTGGGGGTTCTGGGGACATGTGTGGGGGCCTGCTGGCAGGTCCCCCTGACTGCTGGGGGGTGGGGGTGCAGGGGGACATGTGTGGGACATGTGTGGGGGTCTGCTGGCAGGTGCCCCTGACTGCTGAGGGTGGGTGTGCAGGGGGACATGTGTGGAGGCCTGCTGGCAGGTGCCCCTGACTGCTGGGGGTGGGGGTGCTGGGGGCCATGAGTGGGGGCCTGCTGGCAGGTGCCCCTGACTGCTGGGGGGTGGGGGTGCTGGGGCACATGAGTGGGGGCCTGCTGGTCAGTTGCCCCTGACTGCTGGGGGGGTGGGGGTGCTGGGGGACATGAGTGGGGGCCTGCTGGCAGGTGCCCTGACTGCTGGGGGGTGGGGGTGCAGGGGGACATGTGTGGGACATGAGTGGGGGCCTGCTGGCAGGTGCCTGCACTGCTGGGGGGTGGGGGTGCAGGGGACATGTGTGGGACATGTGCGGGGGTCTGCTGGCAGGTGCCCTGCACTGCTGGGAGGTGGGGGTGCTGGGGGACTTGTGTGGGGGCCTGCTTGCAGGTGCCCTGACTGCAGGGGCGTGGGGGTCAGGGGGACATGTGTGGGAGCCTTTTGGCAGTCCCCCTGACTGCTGGGGGATGGGAGTGCAGGGGGACATGTGTGGGACATGAGTGGGGGCCTGCTGGCAGGTGCCCCTGACTGCTGGGGGTGTGGGTGCAGAGGGACATGTGCGGGACATGAATGGGGCTGCTGGCAGGTGCCCTGCGCTGCCTGGGGGGGTGGGGGGTGCAGGGGGGGACATGTGTGGGTCATGAATGGGGGGGCCTGCT